>NW_022170249.1:65105523-65123113 GCF_008802855.1 Photinus pyralis
TTTAAATTTTCTGAATGGAGGGGGCAGAAATTTCCATTTTAACAATAATTTCAAAGTAATTCTCTATATGTAATGCTGGTATTATTCAATTAATTGTGTATACAATTTGGGGTATATAATTCGAAGTAATTAGGTATAGGTAAGGTATGAATATTTTTATATTAATATTACCAATAAATACCATGATGGGCCGTTTTGAAAGAGTGGTTTTGTTGGGATTTTAAAACGAAGAGGTCTGTTTTCATAGAATAAGCGTATAAGAAAAGCTAATAATAAAAGAAACAAATATTATTCAGAAATTAACCCCTATAGCGTAGTGCGTTTATATAAAGGCACCTATTCTTTAAGATGTTGCAAGATTAAAACAAAGAGGCCTCATTTTTAGGGGAATTTATCGATAGAAATTCTCCTTACTAATGTGATGGTTTCGTCCGTTCGTCTGTCCGTCTGTTCCTCGTCCAGGGCAGTATCTAGGTGGTTACGAGATTAGTGTATTTTTTTAAGAACAAAAATTTCACCCTACTATGAATTAAATGTTATTCCAGATTGTTGAAAGTTACTGTACGTACCTACTATAACTGTAGTCTAGTTTCGTAGATGTACAAAGTGATATTACCCTTACCTCCGCCTCTCCCCCACCCCTCTTGCCACCTTAGTAATGTAATATATACATTGTGTCAAAGATGAGCAGCAACAACATGGGAAAATCGGAAACCATAAGAGATACAAAAATAGTACATTTATATATCAAGTAGAGAAGTACAGTATTATTGCCTGAGCACCAAGATTACATCTCGAGGCGCTTGCGCCGAGGGGTGTAAGGTGCGAAGGCAATAATAGACTTCTCTACCGTGGTATATATACTATTTTTTTCACTACTAGCACTTGAAATCCTCTAAATTAACATATTATATTGATAAGAGAGTTAACGGTTGGACAGAATTGTTTGTTTCTTAATTTAACATGTCAATCAAGTACGTGGAAGTACAAGTCAAACAGGCCGTATTTTGTTCTGTCATTGAGATTTTTCAAAGAGTAATTTCGTTCGAATTTTTTCAAAATGTGATAATTTTAGGTATGTAATTTCTCTGGAAATTGCGAATGGTGGCAATTATTCGTTTTAGAGAACTTGTCTAAACGTTCATTGAGCGAAATTTCGGGTTGTGTTTTCTAAAAGTGACAGCGTGACAGTTCTCATTATTGACTACTAGTTAATAATAAAAAATTATTAACCACTTTGAACAAATGCCGAAAAAGCCTACTTTACAAGTGGAAAAAAGGTTAATAATCATGTCATCAGACGCTAGTAGTGAAAAAAAGTATTTACAAAATCGAATACTGCCCAGCTCTGATCAGTATCGATTTAAAATAAACTTGTTGCGAAAATGAACACATTACTTAATTTGTTTATTCGCTTATATAATCTAGACACATGATGGCATAAAAAAATTGTTTATTTTAAATCCAACAGGAGAAGAGCGCATCATCAATTATGTCATGAAAAATGACTTAATTTAAAATCGAGATTAAAGTCTTTTCTCTGTTGAACGCAATAATTTATCTGCTTTATTTAAACATTTCTATGAAGCTATCAATCAATCGAATGCAGAACAACCTGTGCTTATTAAATTATAAGTGGCGTGTTTTCAAACAATCATACCACATTTAATGATCCCACGCGATGTTTTTTTGACAATAGGCCCGTGAATTTAGACCCAAAAAAGGCCCTCAAAAGTGTAATTTCATCAAGAATTACTCCAAATACCCTTATACCCCTTATGTGGGTGTCCAAAATTTCTTATAGCCTTCTGGGTATAGGTACCAAACAACCAGGAGTGTGAAACCAATTTGGCAGATTTAAAAGACGTGCGAGCTAACCTGGGGGACTCGACCTTTTTATAAAAAGATGCATCTCACGAAAAAATAAGAAAGACCTATTTCAAAGTAGACCAAATTTGATACTAACCCAATGTTTTATGTACAACATTTCTCGACCAATAGCCTTCACAGTGATACCATCTAACCAAAAAATTAAGTTTTGATCTTCTTTGGGCAAAATATCGGCTCAAATAGTAATTCCAAAGGAAAGTCAAGAGAAATGTAGTTGTACTCCAAATATTATAGTTTTCCTGGTATGTCAAAAGTTTATCAACTTACGATCCCTGAGTTATTTATACAAGGATATAAAATGAACCTTTATCAAAATCTTATTTATTAAACTGTTATCAAGCTATTACTACATACATGTAAATAACTACTATAAGCAATAATGAAAGTGACAAAATGATTAATGCCTGTAAAAGTGTAAATATCTCAATGTAGGTATATGACTCTTTATAGGGAATCTTGAAGGAGGGGATCGTCTTCTTTATCGAACTCTTCTATTTTACCGGGAACAATGTTCGTGTAGGATATTCCCCACACAACCTCCGAGCAGCATTGCATTTCCTGACTGTTTAACAATATTGCACTTATTACATAACGTGTTTCTTAGAAATGAGTTTCATATCATCATATATAAAGGGCTCAACTCTTGTTACACTAAATAGAGTGAACGAAAAGACTATACTTTGGGAAACCATTCTCCCTCCTAAATAGATTGAATTTCATAACAATATAATATAATATTATATATTATTTATTGAACTTGATTATAAAATAAGATGTTTACCATTCTAATATTTTTAATCATTGATTCACCTTAATCATCGTTTGTGAAGCCGGGCTTACTCAAATACGATAGGTACAGTGGATGATTTCATAGACTTACAGTAAAAAAATTATCAAAGTCCTCGTTTGAGATCGAAGGGACTTCAGCGCATTTTTGTGTGGCAGATCAGTATTCTATTAGCCACTTTCGACTCAACCATCAATAACAGATCTTGTCGAAGGCTACTACATTCACTAACCGCTTCCCACTTTCCTCGTGCACCCGCAATTCGCTTTTAAAGATTTGACTCCACCATCAGGAAGATCGTGTCGGGGGCTACCACATTCCCTTTGACGGTACCCACTTCCGACGTTCGGTTCACCCGCAATTCGCGTTTGAAGATTTGACTCCACCATCAGGAAGCAAGTGTCGGGGGCTACCACATTCCCTTTGACGGTACCTCCTTCCGACGTCCCGTTCGCCCGCAATTCGCGTTTGAAGATTTGACTCCACCATCAGGAAGATCGTGTCGGGGGCTACCACATTTCCTTTGACGGTACCCCCTTCCGACGTCCCGTTCACCCGCAATTCGCGATTGAAGATTTGACTCCACATCAGCGAGATCGTGTCGCGGGCTACCACATTCCCTTTTACGGTACCCACTTCCGACGTCCCGTTCACCCGCAATTCGCGTTTGAAGATTTGACTCCACCATCAGGAAGAACGTGTCGGGGGCTACCACATTCCCTTTTACGGTACCCACTTCCGACGTCCCGTTCACCCGCAATTCGCGTTTGAGGATTTGACTCCACCATCAGTGAGATCGTGTCGCGGGCTACCACATTCCCTTTTACGGTACCCACTTCCGACGTCCCGTTCACCCGCAATTCGCGTTTTAAGATTTGACTCCACCATCAGNATAAGAAAAAGTGTTTTCCCGAGAAATTTTGGTGTAGTCGATTTTTGGTAAAAAAGGAAGGTTATACACTGCCTTTTTTTGAGCCCCGAAAAAAAAATTGTCTCAGATCGACCCTGAAAAAAATTTTTCTTATAGAATGTGGCCTGTAGAATCCATAATTTCAAACAGTTCCAAGATTGGGCTACTAGTTCAAAAGTTACAGCCCTTTGAATTTTCTTTCGAAATTTGTTTCTAGTCCATAACTTTTGATTGAGAAGTCTAATCGAAAAAGTACGAATTGTTTTGGATTCTACGCACCAAAATTAATATGAAAAAGGAAGGTTAAGTATTCAAATACTATGCGAAGTATTCGAATACTAAATATTTGTGAAAGTATTCGAGTTACAAATACAATTGCTGCTTCCATAATAGTATATTAAGTATGGAGAACGGTAAGGGATTTTTACCGTTCGAAGACAATTGTTTGGAGGAGGAGCGAAGCGACGACTCCAATTATTGTCTGAGAACGGTAACCCTTAACGTTCGACGTGCTTATAACATTTTTTGCGCGATCGAAATTAAAATTATGCAACCAATATAAATATGCACTAAGAAATTAACGAGCAGAATAAATCGAAATGATCGAAGTGGTATAGTTGTACATCACTAGGTAACCAGTTTAATTGTCAAAATTGAAATTAATAATTTCATAAAAATGTGCATGTGTCTGATGTAGTTTACTAGCTTTGCACTTCCTTTATGATTTTATGAGCGTCTTTCTATAGGAAACAACAGCACAAGTTGTACGTTTAATGTACCTAACAATAATTAAAGATTAAATGTAATGTAAGACTGTTGATTTTTAAAAAGGCGTCGGTAAGTATTTTTGCTGTTCTGTTTTTCGATCGGTAAGTAATTTTGGCGTCGTCGTAATCATAGCAACTGGTAAATTCTACGTACTGTCATGGAAACACCCATGGTAAATAGTCAGAAATGACCGATCGCGCAAAAAAGTATTTAATTACAAAGTATTTGAATACTTTAAAGGATTTGAATACTAAAAAGTATTTACAAAATCGAATACTGCCCAGCTCTGATCAGTATCGATTTAAAATAAACTTGTTGCGAAAATGAACACATTACTTAATTTGTTTATTCGCTTATATAATCTAGACACATGATGGCATAAAAAAATTGTTTATTTTAAATCCAACAGGAGAAGAGCGCATCATCAATTATGTCATGAAAAATGACTTAATTTAAAATCGAGATTAAAGTCTTTTCTCTGTTGAACGCAATAATTTATCTGCTTTATTTAAACATTTCTATGAAGCTATCAATCAATCGAATGCAGAACAACCTGTGCTTATTAAATTATAAGTGGCGTGTTTTCAAACAATCATACCACATTTAATGATCCCACGCGATGTTTTTTTGACAATAGGCCCGTGAATTTAGACCCAAAAAAGGCCCTCAAAAGTGTAATTTCATCAAGAATTACTCCAAATACCCTTATACCCCTTATGTGGGTGTCCAAAATTTCTTATAGCCTTCTGGGTATAGGTACCAAACAACCAGGAGTGTGAAACCAATTTGGCAGATTTAAAAGACGTGCGAGCTAACCTGGGGGACTCGACCTTTTTATAAAAAGATGCATCTCACGAAAAAATAAGAAAGACCTATTTCAAAGTAGACCAAATTTGATACTAACCCAATGTTTTATGTACAACATTTCTCGACCAATAGCCTTCACAGTGATACCATCTAACCAAAAAATTAAGTTTTGATCTTCTTTGGGCAAAATATCGGCTCAAATAGTAATTCCAAAGGAAAGTCAAGAGAAATGTAGTTGTACTCCAAATATTATAGTTTTCCTGGTATGTCAAAAGTTTATCAACTTACGATCCCTGAGTTATTTATACAAGGATATAAAATGAACCTTTATCAAAATCTTATTTATTAAACTGTTATCAAGCTATTACTACATACATGTAAATAACTACTATAAGCAATAATGAAAGTGACAAAATGATTAATGCCTGTAAAAGTGTAAATATCTCAATGTAGGTATATGACTCTTTATAGGGAATCTTGAAGGAGGGGATCGTCTTCTTTATCGAACTCTTCTATTTTACCGGGAACAATGTTCGTGTAGGATATTCCCCACACAACCTCCGAGCAGCATTGCATTTCCTGACTGTTTAACAATATTGCACTTATTACATAACGTGTTTCTTAGAAATGAGTTTCATATCATCATATATAAAGGGCTCAACTCTTGTTACACTAAATAGAGTGAACGAAAAGACTATACTTTGGGAAACCATTCTCCCTCCTAAATAGATTGAATTTCATAACAATATAATATAATATTATATATTATTTATTGAACTTGATTATAAAATAAGATGTTTACCATTCTAATATTTTTAATCATTGATTCACCTTAATCATCGTTTGTGAAGCCGGGCTTACTCAAATACGATAGGTACAGTGGATGATTTCATAGACTTACAGTAAAAAAAGTTCACGAGGTGTAATTAACCCTTCAATTCATTGCAAAAACTGGAAAGTCCAATGAAGGGTTTCGTTAACTTTTTAATACTTGAGTAGTTGGGGACATTAACGAAACGTTTCAATTTTTATTCCCTGCCAAACAAACAAACCTATTTCTAAAAGTTTATTTTTAACTTTACTGCAGAAGTTAAAGGTAATTTATTATTAATAATTTAGAAAAAGGTAAGAAATTACGTGCGTTAGGTGCTCGAGATAAAAAAAAATGATAATGCATTAGTGTCATTTGAAAGCACATTGAAAGAAAATAATCACTTGTAAATGCTTTGATTAGGTTTATTCACTTTTCAAATAACTAGGTTGTAATTTATCGCGGAGTGGCGGTGTTAGTAGCGATGATGGTTTAGTAGATAAAATATAAACAGAGCGTAAAGAGAAATTATAAACGATTACATCTTCATTTTGTTTTGGGATTTGTATTTCGTTATGCGACAATAAACAATAGCGCACAATTATTAAGTGCATTTTAATAAATCTGTTGATATTTGCCAAAATCCCATAGCTTCGAGAATCTTGAATCTTGGAGACCCCTCAGGAAATTGATCGTTTTTGGGGTGCCTGAATGTTCGGACCCTTAAAAAAGTTTTCAAAAAGACATTTTCTCCAAATTTTCATGGGAATATTTCTAAAAAACATTTAAAAATGTTTAAAATAGTGTTCTAAAGACATTTCAAGAAGACAAGGTGTTTTGCAAAAAGATTACTAATGAAACTTTTAAAAACAAGGTTAGCGGAATTTTTAAAATAAGTAGGATGATTGCCGAGATTCCTAAGTTTCTCAATTGTCCTTTTAAGAAAAGGTTAAACAGTTTTATAAAAAAAATTTGCAGTAAAGGTATCTACAAAATTATTGGGAAGGCTTCTAATATTGTGTACAATTATAAAATGTCTTAAATGTTAAAGAATTTTTTATGGAAATTGGTAAAATCACAAATATTAAAAAAAAGGTTTCTAAGGAAACCCTAGTAAGGCAACATTTTTAACATTTGGGAAGATTTCAATAAACCTAAACTGAAGCCTTTATAACGAGAATTCTAACAACGTTCTACTGAGGTTTCTAGCAATTAACTTTTAATAAGATAAGAGACTTATTTAAAAGGATTTTAAGAATTTTTCCAAGAACTCTTCTGAGATGATTCCTAAGGTACTTTCTAAGACGGCTTCTGGAATGGACCCCAAGGTTTGCTTTTGAATGTCTATGTCTAAAACAAGATCCCACTGAGGATTCCAAAACAAATCCGTTTCGGGCCTAATATTTTAATTTCAGAGTTTCGCAATTCTCTGATAGTTTCAAAGACGGCGTTCCACTGGTATAATTTCCTAAGACAGTGTTTCCCAAGCTGGGGGGGCGCGCCCCTGGAAGGAGGGGGGGGCACGGCGTTGTTAAAGGGATCCTTGATATGTTTGAGGCATATATTACCTTTAAAATACTTATATTAGGTATTTTGACCGGCTTTATGGTTCAGTGGTAGAGCGTTGGGCTATAAATCCGGAGGTCAGGTGTTCGAACCTGGGTTGAGGTGAATTTTTCGTCTGTGGCCAACCACTCCGTCAAAAAATTCACCAAGGTTTTGTTAAAATTATTTTTTGATATCTTTGAAAAGAAATGGAATCACCATGAAATTCTGCATAACTGCTGTTTTGTATCTCTTACGGTTTTCGAGTGCAAATACTGAAAATGAAAAAAAAAACAACACAGTAAGAAGCAAAATTTCTCAAAATTCAGGAACCCATCAAAATATGCCTCAGAAGCTTCAAATTTTTCTGAAACTCTGGAAACTGAAATTTTCTAGACTTTTAGACAATAGAAAAAGTTTGTCTAAAAAATCATGCGCCCTTTAGGCACTGTAAAAGTAACGGACGATATTCGCGACTTCGTTATTATTCACTACGAGAATATGTATCTATGAGCTGCAAATCATCAGGTTCCTACCGTATGTCATCCCCAGTGCGATATTCTTATAGTAGGTAAGAGTTAATCAATTCGTTTTTCGTAGTTCCTAGAACAAACTGTGCTTATGGAAAGAATTTAAAGGTTTAATACAGGGAAGTTTTCAGATATTCTGGAAAACCGCCAATAAATCACATTATCAATCGAAACGTAACTCGTCTCAGATGAACAGGCGAATTTTCTTAGTAGATTTTTTTAAACTAGACTAGTTACGCTTGCAATCCAATCACGTTACATACAAAAATCAACATTTTAATAAAGCAGTGTATAACCTTGTCCGCAAAATCGATTTGTTTCATATTTACAGAGAATCGAACTTTCTTAATAGATCTTGTCGTGTAAAATCAATAAAACTTAAGTTTTTACCACCCCATATAATGCATAATATGGTCTCTTTGTGTCGAAACACTCCCTAATTTTTAGTTCGTCTAATCTATATAAATAAAAATGAATGTTTGTATGTCTCTTCTGCCTGCCTAAACGGCTCATCCGATTGCGATGAAACTTTGGGGAATAGTTGGACATATGTCCGAGAAGGTTTCTATATAATAAAAAAAAACTGTCTGTCTGTCTATCTGCACGTATGTATGTCCCTAATGGCGCCTAAACCGTTCATCCGATTGCGACTAAACTTTTGGGGTTACACGTACGTCCCTAAACTGTTCATCCGGTTGCAGGACGAATGACTGCGAACGTTTTTTTTATAAACACCTAACAATGGCAATTTAATTTTCGCAATTTTTAAATGCTTATTTCATTATACCTCGCATTATACACTACATTCCATGCGCTTCATTATTTAACATTTCATAAAATTCATTCCAAATGTTGATTGTTTTTATCAGAATCCCTTACCTATACCTACATTTTTTTAGCGCATTTTTGAAAAAAATACGCTATTATATTCGTCATTGCTGGCAGGCCGGCTGTCCGCGTTAGATCTCCACAACTACAATAGCTAGAGAATTCAAATTTTCACTAAAAGCTTTCTGCTATAGTGTAGATGTGCAGGCACTAGTCTATTTTGAGTTAGATTACTTGTGAGATCGATAATTGAAGAAAATAATTTCGATATGGGTTTCGGAGGTACTATAATTTTACCGTTAGATAGCGCTACCAGTATAAAAACTTATTATTTACCTACCTTATGATTTGTTTTACAAAATGAAGACATACCGTCAATTGAAATTAAATAAAATTAATTATTTAACGCAGCCAAAATTACTCGTGAGATCGATAATTTTAAACTTCGCTAATAAAATACTGACCTGCATTACCAAAAATGCGCTTTAATCATGCATATGCTGATTTACAACTTGTTTTAAAAATGACTCATTCCGTTTTACGGCGGGTAGGTACAGGTAAAGGATTAGTCTGTTAGGTTTACAAGAAAGAAAGGATGGCAACGCTTTGATCTATATACAAGCACGAAACCCGAAGTGCAATATAATTTACAACTGTTGTGCATTCTTAAAAGGATGTAATTGTAAAGGCGATTTTTCGCAAGTGTTTACCTGTCGTATAATCTTTCTGACTGTTTGGATTTAATGGATTTCATTGCTAAGTAGGTAATAGGTTTTTGGTGAAACACTTTAAAAGTAGGAAGTCGATAATAGTTGGGTTGTCCCGTATTCACCGTTGCTATCGAAGACGTACAAAGCACACATCAATGCCGAGTAAGTATTGCAATTCGGTGAAATCGATATAATTAGCAGTTTTTGGTTTGGGAAATGCAACTGGATCTACAGATTAAATCATGTCCATTAACCTAGCAGAGCAAGGTCAGCAGAACACAATCAAACATATTGCATAATTAGGTGTTAATTAAATGCCCTATTCCCGAATTAAATGCTCCTTTTGTTTTAAATTATTACATGTTCTGCCAGGTTCATATGAACTCAGCAGAGCACTACCTCAAAAAACCAAGAAAATGAAAAGTTAACTAACTATAATTAGGTGCTAATTAAGTGTCCTATTCCCGAATTAAATGCTCCTTTTTTTTAAATTATGAACCTGGCTGAACATGTAATAATTTTGGAGCATTTAATTCAGGAATATGGCACTTAATTAGCACCTAATTATGCAATATGTTTGATTGTGTTCTGCTGATCTTGCTCTGCTAGGTTCATGGACATGATGAAATCAATTAATATGAACTGGGGCGCTACATCAGTATAGTAATGAAGCAGTATGGCGTATTTTATCATTTCCAATCCATGAACGACATCCAACAGTTGTTCATTTGGCGGTGCACCTTGAAAATGGCCAGCGCGTGTACCTCAGGGCACAAAATGTACGTGCAAGAGCATTGCCACCACCATCAACAACATTGAAAACTGGCGTGCTCATAATTCTTCTACGAAACATCAATCCACCACAACATTGTAATGGTACCAGGCCTACAGTGCTGATGAACAACATAATCGAAGCTACAATTTTAAAAGGAAATTTACAGTCCAAGATGTACTGTTGCCACACATCCCAATGATTATAACAGATATACCATTCGAATTCAAACGTTTGCAGTTTCCGATGCGTCTCGCCTTTAGAATGACCATAAATAAAGCGCAAGGGCAGTCGCTACAAGTGTGTGGATTGAATTTGGAATACCGGTGCTTCTCACATGGCCAGCTGTATGTGCCCTGCTCACGCGTTGGAAAACCTTCCGATTTATTTGTGTACGCACCAGAAGGAAAAACAATAGTTATTTATACATCAAGGGCATTGGCGATATTTATGCCGAGGGCGACAGAGCCCGAGGGCCTCCGGCTCGAGGGATTGTAAGTCGCCCGAGGGTTAAATATTGAGTAATGCCTGAGGTACATACAACATTTTATTTTTCATCGTTCCAAATGAAAAATAAAAAAAATTGTGTCTCCAAATGCACTTCAAGAAATAGCATTCAATCGAAAAGTGACAAACCTTTCTGGGTACCACGACTAAAAATATACATAATCAAACTTAAGTTATTAATTGTTTAGCACAACAATAAAGAATGTACTTTGGAAATAATATTTTTTATTTCAGTTTTTTAATTTCCGTTCGAATTAAATATAAATATTTATAGGTAAGACAGGACAATGTCTGTAGGGTCATCTACGACAAGGCGGTACGAAGTTCGCCGGGACAGCTAGTTTACAATAAAAATAGACGGGCTTCCGGTAAATTAAAAGCCATAACCAAACCATTGTTTCTACATTCTTAACAAATTACGGTAATAACATTACCTTTGTAAATGCCATATTATTTTTCGACCAATGGTCTATATATTTGCAAGTCGAATTCAGAAGGATCATATTAACATTTCCGGGTTAGTAAAGGAAACGATACTAGTGTTTTCGATCCCCTTGTAACACAGTAATAAAAAATCAAAATTCAAATGAAAAAAAGAATGTTTACCAAACCTGAATTTGAGACACTCCGAACGTGTAGGCAGGTAACGGTTCAACAGCAGAATTAATCACGTAATCGCCGAGCGTGACGTGCACTTGCCTAGGGGTTGCTCTCGCAACGCAATGTCCAGCAGTCACGACGTGCTTTCTGCTGACCAACGAACCTCCGCATCTGAAATTGAAAAATAGATTATAGGAAGTGCTACTTTATTTAAATAAAGGAAATTATTAATCTAGCTGTACGTTTAAATAATCGCCGAAAGCGTAAAATTTTCATGAAAGTAGCATTGCTGCATATACTTATTGCGGTTAATTAAACTATTGCATCCCGTTGAAGAACATTGTACGAAAGGAGGTTTTCGCAACGCATCGGATTTAATTTCGTGTGGTCGACGTGACAATGACTATAGTTTACAACTTTTGGAAGCATTTCGTGAGTTCTAAGACGGCAAACTTTATTGGGCCTATAATGAAATTATCCATTGTTTTAAAACGACTTGCGTCATAATTGACCATGTTGTATATTCGTTACAACTGTGCCATTTTTAAACTTTCGTAACAGTTCTATTAATTTCTTCCTATGTAATAAAAGAAATAGTTTGTTGAACACCTTAATTTGGTTAGGAAATGTTACGCATATAATATGTGCCCAGTGATATAATCAATTTTATGTGTCCATAACGAAACCCTTAAACTGAACAATAATTCTACTTAATGATCCGTTTATGGATCTAATAAAAAATAACTCGGTTTTAATATTGGTTATTAAAAATTAAAAATTATTGTTATTGAATGAATACAACTGACGTGCTCGCTGAAACCGAGACGGATGTGGGCTACTAAAAAAAAAACATCCACTATTAAATGTTCTTCCGAAGTACTTTGGGTTGAAGCACAAAAAAAACTCCCCGTACTTCTGTGTAGAAAACTGTGTACCGTCAATTCTTATTTCTAAAGCGTTCACGTTTCAAATCCGTACAGCATAACACTCCATTCCAAGCACTTTGCTATTCTTTTCCTTAGATTCATGTCCAATTTGCTGCACAGTATTCTATTTTTCCTTACAAATGCTTCATTGGCCATTCCAATGCCCTTTTTATTTATTTCCAACTATTTCTGCTCATTCCCTCGATTCATATACAGGGTGGTGACTTGCGTCGCGCATCATAGGGATTTCAATGTAAAATTCATAACATGCCATTATTGGCTCCCCAAATTATTTTAGACCAAAAATGTATTAAGGTTTTTTTATAGACAACAATTTTTTACGTCATCAACCGCGTTAGTTTCCAATTTTTTACATAATGAAGACAGAAAATTGGAAAAATAAAACCCGCATCTTTTTCAATAATCTGTGATGCCATGGAATTTTATAATACAAAAACTACAATATCCGTCATGCCATGGAATGTCTGCTATAAAACAAATCAAATTCTATCAAAAAGTATTATATTTAGAACAGCGAATTCACAACATAAAGAAAGACCAAATGACTAAAAACGGTTTCCTAATATAACAATTTACAATAAATGTTCGAATAAGTCACCATTAACTGCAAGGCAGTAACCAAGTCAATCATAAAATCCATTTCGAACTACTGCTAATTGATAACTGGACATCTTTTTGTTTTAGAAAATTCCATGGCATCGCAGATTATTGCAAAAGATGCGGGTTTTATTTTTCCAATTTTCCGTCTTTATTATGTAAAAAATTGAAAACTAATAAGGTTTATTGACGTAAAGATTTTTTTTCTACAAAAAACTTTAATACATTTTTGCTCTAAAATAATTTGGGGAGCCAATAGTTGCATGTTATGAATTTTACATTGAAATCCCTATGATGCGTGACGCAAGTCACCACCCTATATATCATTACATGGAGATGTTAGTTGTTTAATTTTTTACTTCATGAAGACAGATATCTGCACTGAAATTCCATTTAGCTTTACCTGATTTCACATCTCGCATTGCTCTTTCCACTTCATTAAGTATAATACTGTCTCCAGTATTGTCTGGACAGACCGATTTTTATGTTTCCAGTGTAAGTGTTATGTGTTATGTATTTCCTCTTCTTTCAGTACTTTTCCAATCCTGTATTGCACCTCATTGCAATAACCAACTCTTGATGATCTATCGCTGATAACCCCTTTAATCCTGTTGTAAATAATATCGTGCCTTCTTTTGCTTCAAGCTTTTCTATCTCATTACATTGATTTTCCCACCAACTTTTTCTAGCTTCATCAGGTTCATCAGAAAGACGCCATCACGCCAAACCTCGGAATGCGAATGGATCGAATGGAAGACGACTCTGGCAGAGAAAACGGACAAAAGAGCTTTCCAAACAAGTACAGTGCGGACCACAAGCCAGTAAAGCCAACGATGAAGTGGAGGCCTAAGTGGAAACGTTTTAGAAAAATTCATTGCATACAACGAAAAAGAATGCAAAATACAAGTAAAAGAACTGTACCTAAGAATAACTAAAGAATAACGCTTTTTTTCAACGCAAATTAGTGAAATTATAAAATTAAGAACTGTTGTCTTTAATTTCAGGTTTTCTCTTAAATTTGAATATGTACCTAGTATAATAATTTTTTATGCTACTGTGTCCAAAAAAGTGTACTCTTGAATAATATTTAATGAAAGATGAATGAAGAGTGTTCGAGACAACATTTTCACCCTGTATTTAAAATATATTATTTAACAACAGGCGAAGGGGAAATAGAAGACTTAACAGGGGGGACGAAGACAGTAGGCAGCAAATAATGGGAATACAAAATGACATAACATATACAATATTGTACGGGCGTGTGGGATAGATGGATTGAAGGTGACAGAAAGAAAACGCCCAGAATATCATGAAGAAATGTGGTGGATGAAGAGTGGTATATGATAATCAAAATCGTTTAGTCCAGTACTACCCCACAAACAAAAACCAGACTTCGAATGAAACAACTCTGATTGCAAATGTAACGGCCAATCGCAGTAGTTTACAATCCCTTTCATAATGTTTACTAAGCTTAAATTAAGTTGCAAAATAAATACTTAGATTATTAAATAGCCCGACTGACTAACAATACTACCATTAGGTAGTAATTGCTTACACTGCTGTCTATTAAAGCTTATTAGTAGCGCATGGATTGAAACAATACAAATGAGAATAATACGTAAATTACATACAGTAGTGCAATGCGGAAGAGCAGTATATTGTGGGATATAGTTCTTTTTCTTGTAGCTCGTGATTTACAGTATCAAAAGCGTTACTGATGTCCAAGCACACTAAGAAAACGGCCTCTCGCTTATCAAAGCAACATGAAAAATGGTTTGCTATTTTCAGTAGGGATGAATTTGAACTGTGGTGTTTTCTGAAACCTGATTGTTGTTCGTTCAAGATTTTATTTTGATTTTAAAAACCCACAAACTGTTCGTGCATATACGAGTATTTCTCCATAAGTTTTGAGAGCACTGGGATAATATTTATCGGTCGGAGATCGCGCATAATATACTCTGCACTTTAACAAGTGGAGTGATAACTGAACGCTTCCATAGATCAGGGAATACGGTATGATCTAACCCTAACGAATAATTAATGATGTGTTGAAGGGCTTCAATAGCTTTTGTCGGTAGTAAGTTTAACATTTTGGTATCAATTTCGTCATAGCCACCAGCACTACGGTAAGGTTAAATTTTTCCTATTCACATGGTATTAGCTAATGGGTAGATATTTACATGTAGACATTACTATCCCTTTTTCCTGTTTTTAGGTATCCCATTTAAAAAAATGTCAGTAATTTTAACACAAAATACACGGGCAGTAATTATCAAGAATTTTTATACATAAGTCTCCCAAAATAGAAAATTAATTTCGTTTAATTTATTATCAATCTATTTATACAAATAAACCCAAAATTAACAAAATTCTGTGCATAGGTACTTTAATTCCAATGACTCACAGAAGTTTAGAAGGTTTAAAACGATGAACCAATGCAACAATTAAAGAATATACATATATTCGGATAGTTGAATATCATTAACATACTTACGTTGAGTGATTATGTAGAAACGCATGTTTCTTTAAATATTTCGAAAATTATTAGTTCTAGCGCACTATATTATTAGAATTAGGTAATAGACTTAAATGTTCTACTCTGAATAACTCAACAAAGCGAAACAGATAGGAAAATATGCGTTATTTAAAAGTCTTCCTCCGGTGTGTTTAGTAACGTTACGACCGTGCAGCTTATGTTTTATTGATGGATATAAAATTATGTTATATTATACCTATGTTATGTAGATGTTACCTAACACAAAGAAACAGATGCATTACAAAGGGTATTCGAACTGATACCCACCCAATATTCAGTAATCGGTGGAAAAACTACGAGGGTGTGTTTTCGGGTTTCGGCCCATTTTTTCAGACCAGTTTACAGAGCTTTGAAATAATTTATTTCTATATCTACGTAACTACAGTTTGCATTATTTAAGAACTCCTAGCGAGTTCATAATTTCTGTCCGTTTGTCTGTTAGTACGATATCTCAAAAACGAATGGACCCATTACGATGAACTTTTTGCAGATGGGATCAAATTTGTAGATCGGAGTTCGTGAATTGGCAATGTAAGCCAAAAAATAAGGGAGGCCCTTTTGACATCTCCGTTAGTTGCATGAAATTCAAAATTAGTATAGCATATAATACGCATGCCAAGCTGCAGCCATATACCCAGGACCTCTTTTGATAGATTTATTTAATTTTCTTTCTTCATCTGCTGCATTCCAACGAAAGAAACATTTTCCCTCGCATTTTCCCAATGAAGATGCTACAGATCCAGTACTTAACTTGCAACTACATCTAGCCATGGGGGCATTCAGAATTACTCTGTCTAGTGTATCTATAAAAAAATTGTGGGCTTTTAGTAGATACAGGAAAATTTCATATGAATAATATTTAGTTGGCGTAGGGTATTTAAAGATTTGTATTGGTCTATCCGTGTAACCCCAAATATTGAACACCTTTCGCTCAAAGAAACGTAAAAAATGTTTATACTCATTTTTCTTGATTAGCCTTGAAACTCTGAATAAATTGTGTGTCCATTTTTAAGGAGTGCATCTGCAATCTAAAGAAATTGGCAAATGGCAACCGTCATCATACTACGGTGGGTGCCAGGGCATTCGGACATTGCAGGCAACATGACGGCAGTTGACTTGACCAAACAAGGAGCCAGGCAGAAGTCAATATGACCGGATCACCGCCAGCGGGAGGAGATGAATAGGATCCATCACTGGTCGAGGGTACCAGGACAGCGACCGCCAAATTCTTCATCAAGACCACGTTACAGAATCCTAAAGAAGCTACAGCCCTCCACAGGAAGGTTTTGTAGCTCAGTGGTGGAGCGTTGGGCTACAACACCGGAGGTCGGATGTTCAAACTTGGGCTGAGGTCCTCTGAATTAGGTTTTCCTGCAGTTTTCTTAATTCGTAAGGTAGATATCGGAGTAGTATAGAACAACTTAAAACCTTCTACAGGGGCACCTCTAAAAAGCATTATGCGGGTCACTATGTAATTGAGCGTAAGCCTAGAACAAGAGGGGCAATAAGTAAATAAATAAATGAGGAAGGGTCTACGGTCCATTACAGTTCTGTTCACAAGCCATCATGAAGTATGTTGATGTGCTGAAACCTTCAGATTTCATTCATGCCTCCGAGAATGTTCTTCACGCTTCCACGACAGTCCTCTTTTCTCCTGCTTCACCGTTAGGACTTTTTTCAATCCTTCCTCGCCCTATTTTTGTTCTTCTTCGCATCCCATAATTCGCTTCCGGATAAGTCGCATCCGGAAACGTTGCTCTTTGGATATTATGCACCCTAGACCCGCATAATTAGCATTATGACCACTCGCAAATGTTTTCAGTGTAGAGTGGAAGTCAAAATTTAGACTCCATCAAAAGATACGTCTCATTCAGAAGTGTTATTTTACCTTATTATAAGCCCATTCTTATACTCTGCTCTTGATATATTCGCACTTGAATTTTTGACCAAATGCGTCTGTCCAGACGTTCCAGTTTTTCCGTGTCAGTACTCGGACCTTTAGTTCTCCAGATGATACTGAAACTTTTACTATAAATCCAACAAAT
>NW_022170249.1:65123213-65318248 GCF_008802855.1 Photinus pyralis
TGTCGGGGGGCTACCACATTCCCTTTGACGGTACCCCCTTCCGACGTCCCGTTCACCCGCAATTCGCGTTTGAAGATTTGACTCCACCATCAGTAAGATCGTGTCGGGGGCTACCACATTCCCTTTGACGGTACCCCCTTCCGACGTCCCGTTCACCCACAATTCGCGATTGAAGATTTGACTCCACCATCAGTGAGATCGTGTCGCGGGCTACCACACCACATTCCCTTTGACGGTACCCACTTCCGACGTTCCGTTCACCCGCAATTCGCGTTTGAAGATTTGACTCCACCATCAGGAAGATCGTGTCGGAGGCTACCACATTCCTTTGACGGTACCCCTTCCGACGTCCCGTTCACCCGCAATTCGCGTTGAAGATTTGACTCCACCATCAGTGAGATCGTGTCGCGGGCTACCACATTCTCTTTTACGGTACCCACTTCCGACGTCCCGTTCACTCGCAATTCACTTCTATTGGCGACACGAGAAAGAGAGACAGCGATTCGAGATTTACGAAACGTTAAACCGCGTGAGTTCGCAACGGAAGGTAAAAGGCGCCTGACTACTTCTCGAAGACGCGCGCGCGCGCCTCGCAAAAGGTCGTTAATTTCGCCCCTATGACAAAAAACAAAATTCCGCCACGCAGGAGTTGTGCGCGTTTACAACATCTTTCCGACGACACCAATTTCAAAAGAATCGGACCAAAACTGTAGTAGAAGATAGGAAAAAACTGAAAAACCTTCACGTTAGTATACTACGCTCGAGGATGACGCCCAGATGTCGCCAACCCCACATCATGTAGCCATGTCCCTAAGGTTGACAAATTTCACGGCCCTGTAGATACACGTACACCCGTTGCCTTTCTACAAGAGTTCTTCTACGCGCCCACATTTGCTGCCAGCCAGCCAGCCAGCCAGCCAGCCAAAGTGAGATTAAAAGCTACTTTTTACAAAAAAAATTTTTTGCAAAAATGCGCTAAAAAGTTCACGAGGTGTAATTAACCCTTCAATTCATTGCAAAAACTGGAAAGTCCAATGAAGGGTTTCGTTAACTTTTTAATACTTATAGTTGGAGACATTAACGAAACATTTCAATTTTTATTCCCTGCCAAACAAACAAACCTATTTCTAATAGTATATTATATACCGCGGGACTGAAGTAGTACTTTTAATCCCGAAGGTAAAGTTTATGGCCCGACCGAAGGGAGGGCCATAATTTACCCGAGGGATTAAGACCACTACTTCAGTCGCAAGGTATATACGATATTTTTCGTACTTCCGAAACTGAAACACTTAATATGTATTGAGTTAGAGAACGCGTTCTTTCAAAAAATCGCTGCTCAACAAGTTACCATAGGAACTGTCATTGCTAGTGTCATAATTTTGGTGGTGGGTGACAAAGGTGTATTTGATATTGATAAAAAGCAGCCAAAGTAGGTAAAGAATTGATACCACCGAAATCCAAAAAACTATATGAACAGCAGTACGATGCGTTTAAGAAATAGTGCCGCATACAAAATGTGGAACAACCTACTGAAATTACTTTGTTAGTAATTTCATCCTTCCGGGATTTTCGTAAAATTTAATCCCGGCGGGACAAAAAGTGACACTTCAGTACTTGTCATAATAGAGTGAAGTTGTAACTTTAGTCTCGGTAGTACGAAAAAGTTTATTTTTAACTTTACTGCAGAAGTTAAAGGTAATTTATTATTAATAATTTAGAAAAAGGTAAGAAATTACGTGCGTTAGGTGCTCGAGATAAAAAAAAATGATAATGCATTAGTGTCATTTGAAAGCACATTGAAAGAAAATAATCACTTGTAAATGCTTTGATTAGGTTTATTCACTTTTCAAATAACTAGGTTGTAATTTATCGCGGAGTGGCGGTGTTAGTAGCGATGATGGTTTAGTAGATAAAATATAAACAGAGCGTAAAGAGAAATTATAAACGATTACATCTTCATTTTGTTTTGGGATTTGTATTTCGTTATGCGACAATAAACAATAGCGCACAATTATTAAGTGCATTTTAATAAATCTGTTGATATTTGCCAAAATCCCATAGCTTCGAGAATCTTGAATCTTGGAGACCCCTCAGGAAATTGATCGTTTTTGGGGTGCCTGAATGTTCGGACCCTTAAAAAAGTTTTCAAAAAGACATTTTCTCCAAATTTTCATGGGAATATTTCTAAAAAACATTTAAAAATGTTTAAAATAGTGTTCTAAAGACATTTCAAGAAGACAAGGTGTTTTGCAAAAAGATTACTAATGAAACTTTTAAAAACAAGGTTAGCGGAATTTTTAAAATAAGTAGGATGATTGCCGAGATTCCTAAGTTTCTCAATTGTCCTTTTAAGAAAAGGTTAAACAGTTTTATAAAAAAAATTTGCAGTAAAGGTATCTACAAAATTATTGGGAAGGCTTCTAATATTGTGTACAATTATAAAATGTCTTAAATGTTAAAGAATTTTTTATGGAAATTGGTAAAATCACAAATATTAAAAAAAAGGTTTCTAAGGAAACCCTAGTAAGGCAACATTTTTAACATTTGGGAAGATTTCAATAAACCTAAACTGAAGCCTTTATAACGAGAATTCTAACAACGTTCTACTGAGGTTTCTAGCAATTAACTTTTAATAAGATAAGAGACTTATTTAAAAGGATTTTAAGAATTTTTCCAAGAACTCTTCTGAGATGATTCCTAAGGTACTTTCTAAGACGGCTTCTGGAATGGACCCCAAGGTTTGCTTTTGAATGTCTATGTCTAAAACAAGATCCCACTGAGGATTCCAAAACAAATCCGTTTCGGGCCTAATATTTTAATTTCAGAGTTTCGCAATTCTCTGATAGTTTCAAAGACGGCGTTCCACTGGTATAATTTCCTAAGACAGTGTTTCCCAAGCTGGGGGGGCGCGCCCCTGGAAGGAGGGGGGGGCACGGCGTTGTTAAAGGGATCCTTGATATGTTTGAGGCATATATTACCTTTAAAATACTTATATTAGGTATTTTGACCGGCTTTATGGTTCAGTGGTAGAGCGTTGGGCTATAAATCCGGAGGTCAGGTGTTCGAACCTGGGTTGAGGTGAATTTTTCGTCTGTGGCCAACCACTCCGTCAAAAAATTCACCAAGGTTTTGTTAAAATTATTTTTTGATATCTTTGAAAAGAAATGGAATCACCATGAAATTCTGCATAACTGCTGTTTTGTATCTCTTACGGTTTTCGAGTGCAAATACTGAAAATGAAAAAAAAAACAACACAGTAAGAAGCAAAATTTCTCAAAATTCAGGAACCCATCAAAATATGCCTCAGAAGCTTCAAATTTTTCTGAAACTCTGGAAACTGAAATTTTCTAGACTTTTAGACAATAGAAAAAGTTTGTCTAAAAAATCATGCGCCCTTTAGGCACTGTAAAAGTAACGGACGATATTCGCGACTTCGTTATTATTCACTACGAGAATATGTATCTATGAGCTGCAAATCATCAGGTTCCTACCGTATGTCATCCCCAGTGCGATATTCTTATAGTAGGTAAGAGTTAATCAATTCGTTTTTCGTAGTTCCTAGAACAAACTGTGCTTATGGAAAGAATTTAAAGGTTTAATACAGGGAAGTTTTCAGATATTCTGGAAAACCGCCAATAAATCACATTATCAATCGAAACGTAACTCGTCTCAGATGAACAGGCGAATTTTCTTAGTAGATTTTTTTAAACTAGACTAGTTACGCTTGCAATCCAATCACGTTACATACAAAAATCAACATTTTAATAAAGCAGTGTATAACCTTGTCCGCAAAATCGATTTGTTTCATATTTACAGAGAATCGAACTTTCTTAATAGATCTTGTCGTGTAAAATCAATAAAACTTAAGTTTTTACCACCCCATATAATGCATAATATGGTCTCTTTGTGTCGAAACACTCCCTAATTTTTAGTTCGTCTAATCTATATAAATAAAAATGAATGTTTGTATGTCTCTTCTGCCTGCCTAAACGGCTCATCCGATTGCGATGAAACTTTGGGGAATAGTTGGACATATGTCCGAGAAGGTTTCTATATAATAAAAAAAAACTGTCTGTCTGTCTATCTGCACGTATGTATGTCCCTAATGGCGCCTAAACCGTTCATCCGATTGCGACTAAACTTTTGGGGTTACACGTACGTCCCTAAACTGTTCATCCGGTTGCAGGACGAATGACTGCGAACGTTTTTTTTATAAACACCTAACAATGGCAATTTAATTTTCGCAATTTTTAAATGCTTATTTCATTATACCTCGCATTATACACTACATTCCATGCGCTTCATTATTTAACATTTCATAAAATTCATTCCAAATGTTGATTGTTTTTATCAGAATCCCTTACCTATACCTACATTTTTTTAGCGCATTTTTGAAAAAAATACGCTATTATATTCGTCATTGCTGGCAGGCCGGCTGTCCGCGTTAGATCTCCACAACTACAATAGCTAGAGAATTCAAATTTTCACTAAAAGCTTTCTGCTATAGTGTAGATGTGCAGGCACTAGTCTATTTTGAGTTAGATTACTTGTGAGATCGATAATTGAAGAAAATAATTTCGATATGGGTTTCGGAGGTACTATAATTTTACCGTTAGATAGCGCTACCAGTATAAAAACTTATTATTTACTTTGCGATTTGTTTTACAAAATGAAGACGTACCGTCAATTGAAATTAAATAAAATTAATTATTTAACGCAGCCAAAATTACTCGTGAGATCGATAATTTTAAACTTCGCTAATAAAATACTGACCTGCATTACCAAAAATGCGCTTTAATCATGCATATGCTGATTTACAACTTGTTTTAAAAATGACTCATTCCGTTTTACGGCGGGTAGGTACAGGTAAAGGATTAGTCTGTTAGGTTTACAAGAAAGAAAGGATGGCAACGCTTTGATCTATATACAAGCACGAAACCCGAAGTGCAATATAATTTACAACTGTTGTGCATTCTTAAAAGGATGTAATTGTAAAGGCGATTTTTCGCAAGTGTTTACCTGTCGTATAATCTTTCTGACTGTTTGGATTTAATGGATTTCATTGCTAAGTAGGTAATAGGTTTTTGGTGAAACACTTTAAAAGTAGGAAGTCGATAATAGTTGGGTTGTCCCGTATTCACCGTTGCTATCGAAGACGTACAAAGCACACATCAATGCCGAGTAAGTATTGCAATTCGGTGAAATCGATATAATTAGCAGTTTTTGGTTTGGGAAATGCAACTGGATCTACAGATTAAATCATGTCCATTAACCTAGCAGAGCAAGGTCAGCAGAACACAATCAAACATATTGCATAATTAGGTGTTAATTAAATGCCCTATTCCCGAATTAAATGCTCCTTTTGTTTTAAATTATTACATGTTCTGCCAGGTTCATATGAACTCAGCAGAGCACTACCTCAAAAAACCAAGAAAATGAAAAGTTAACTAACTATAATTAGGTGCTAATTAAGTGTCCTATTCCCGAATTAAATGCTCCTTTTTTTTAAATTATGAACCTGGCTGAACATGTAATAATTTTGGAGCATTTAATTCAGGAATATGGCACTTAATTAGCACCTAATTATGCAATATGTTTGATTGTGTTCTGCTGATCTTGCTCTGCTAGGTTCATGGACATGATGAAATCAATTAATATGAACTGGGGCGCTACATCAGTATAGTAATGAAGCAGTATGGCGTATTTTATCATTTCCAATCCATGAACGACATCCAACAGTTGTTCATTTGGCGGTGCACCTTGAAAATGGCCAGCGCGTGTACCTCAGGGCACAAAATGTACGTGCAAGAGCATTGCCACCACCATCAACAACATTGAAAACTGGCGTGCTCATAATTCTTCTACGAAACATCAATCCACCACAACATTGTAATGGTACCAGGCCTACAGTGCTGATGAACAACATAATCGAAGCTACAATTTTAAAAGGAAATTTACAGTCCAAGATGTACTGTTGCCACACATCCCAATGATTATAACAGATATACCATTCGAATTCAAACGTTTGCAGTTTCCGATGCGTCTCGCCTTTAGAATGACCATAAATAAAGCGCAAGGGCAGTCGCTACAAGTGTGTGGATTGAATTTGGAATACCGGTGCTTCTCACATGGCCAGCTGTATGTGCCCTGCTCACGCGTTGGAAAACCTTCCGATTTATTTGTGTACGCACCAGAAGGAAAAACAATAGTTATTTATACATCAAGGGCATTGGCGATATTTATGCCGAGGGCGACAGAGCCCGAGGGCCTCCGGCTCGAGGGATTGTAAGTCGCCCGAGGGTTAAATATTGAGTAATGCCTGAGGTACATACAACATTTTATTTTTCATCGTTCCAAATGAAAAATAAAAAAAATTGTGTCTCCAAATGCACTTCAAGAAATAGCATTCAATCGAAAAGTGACAAACCTTTCTGGGTACCACGACTAAAAATATACATAATCAAACTTAAGTTATTAATTGTTTAGCACAACAATAAAGAATGTACTTTGGAAATAATATTTTTTATTTCAGTTTTTTAATTTCCGTTCGAATTAAATATAAATATTTATAGGTAAGACAGGACAATGTCTGTAGGGTCATCTACGACAAGGCGGTACGAAGTTCGCCGGGACAGCTAGTTTACAATAAAAATAGACGGGCTTCCGGTAAATTAAAAGCCATAACCAAACCATTGTTTCTACATTCTTAACAAATTACGGTAATAACATTACCTTTGTAAATGCCATATTATTTTTCGACCAATGGTCTATATATTTGCAAGTCGAATTCAGAAGGATCATATTAACATTTCCGGGTTAGTAAAGGAAACGATACTAGTGTTTTCGATCCCCTTGTAACACAGTAATAAAAAATCAAAATTCAAATGAAAAAAAGAATGTTTACCAAACCTGAATTTGAGACACTCCGAACGTGTAGGCAGGTAACGGTTCAACAGCAGAATTAATCACGTAATCGCCGAGCGTGACGTGCACTTGCCTAGGGGTTGCTCTCGCAACGCAATGTCCAGCAGTCACGACGTGCTTTCTGCTGACCAACGAACCTCCGCATCTGAAATTGAAAAATAGATTATAGGAAGTGCTACTTTATTTAAATAAAGGAAATTATTAATCTAGCTGTACGTTTAAATAATCGCCGAAAGCGTAAAATTTTCATGAAAGTAGCATTGCTGCATATACTTATTGCGGTTAATTAAACTATTGCATCCCGTTGAAGAACATTGTACGAAAGGAGGTTTTCGCAACGCATCGGATTTAATTTCGTGTGGTCGACGTGACAATGACTATAGTTTACAACTTTTGGAAGCATTTCGTGAGTTCTAAGACGGCAAACTTTATTGGGCCTATAATGAAATTATCCATTGTTTTAAAACGACTTGCGTCATAATTGACCATGTTGTATATTCGTTACAACTGTGCCATTTTTAAACTTTCGTAACAGTTCTATTAATTTCTTCCTATGTAATAAAAGAAATAGTTTGTTGAACACCTTAATTTGGTTAGGAAATGTTACGCATATAATATGTGCCCAGTGATATAATCAATTTTATGTGTCCATAACGAAACCCTTAAACTGAACAATAATTCTACTTAATGATCCGTTTATGGATCTAATAAAAAATAACTCGGTTTTAATATTGGTTATTAAAAATTAAAAATTATTGTTATTGAATGAATACAACTGACGTGCTCGCTGAAACCGAGACGGATGTGGGCTACTAAAAAAAAAACATCCACTATTAAATGTTCTTCCGAAGTACTTTGGGTTGAAGCACAAAAAAAACTCCCCGTACTTCTGTGTAGAAAACTGTGTACCGTCAATTCTTATTTCTAAAGCGTTCACGTTTCAAATCCGTACAGCATAACACTCCATTCCAAGCACTTTGCTATTCTTTTCCTTAGATTCATGTCCAATTTGCTGCACAGTATTCTATTTTTCCTTACAAATGCTTCATTGGCCATTCCAATGCCCTTTTTATTTATTTCCAACTATTTCTGCTCATTCCCTCGATTCATATACAGGGTGGTGACTTGCGTCGCGCATCATAGGGATTTCAATGTAAAATTCATAACATGCCATTATTGGCTCCCCAAATTATTTTAGACCAAAAATGTATTAAGGTTTTTTTATAGACAACAATTTTTTACGTCATCAACCGCGTTAGTTTCCAATTTTTTACATAATGAAGACAGAAAATTGGAAAAATAAAACCCGCATCTTTTTCAATAATCTGTGATGCCATGGAATTTTATAATACAAAAACTACAATATCCGTCATGCCATGGAATGTCTGCTATAAAACAAATCAAATTCTATCAAAAAGTATTATATTTAGAACAGCGAATTCAACATAAAGAAAGACCAAATGACTAAAAACGGTTTCCTAATATAACAATTTACAATAAATGTTCGAATAAGTCACCATTAACTGCAAGGCAGTAACCAAGTCAATCATAAAATCCATTTCGAACTACTGCTAATTGATAACTGGACATCTTTTTGTTTTAGAAAATTCCATGGCATCGCAGATTATTGCAAAAGATGCGGGTTTTATTTTTCCAATTTTCCGTCTTTATTATGTAAAAAATTGAAAACTAATACGGTTTATTGACGTAAAGATTTTTTTCTACAAAAAACTTTAATACATTTTTGCTCTAAAATAATTTGGGGAGCCAATAGTTGCATGTTATGAATTTTACATTGAAATCCCTATGATGCGTGACGCAAGTCACCACCCTATATATCATTACATGGAGATGTTAGTTGTTTAATTTTTTACTTCATGAAGACAGATATCTGCACTGAAATTCCATTTAGCTTTACCTGATTTCACATCTCGCATTGCTCTTTCCACTTCATTAAGTATAATACTGTCTCCAGTATTGTCTGGACAGACCGATTTTTATGTTTCCAGTGTAAGTGTTATGTGTTATGTATTTCCTCTTCTTTCAGTACTTTTCCAATCCTGTATTGCACCTCATTGCAATAACCAACTCTTGATGATCTATCGCTGATAACCCCTTTAATCCTGTTGTAAATAATATCGTGCCTTCTTTTGCTTCAAGCTTTTCTATCTCATTACATTGATTTTCCCACCAACTTTTTCTAGCTTCATCAGGTTCATCAGAAAGACGCCATCACGCCAAACCTCGGAATGCGAATGGATCGAATGGAAGACGACTCTGGCAGAGAAAACGGACAAAAGAGCTTTCCAAACAAGTACAGTGCGGACCACAAGCCAGTAAAGCCAACGATGAAGTGGAGGCCTAAGTGGAAACGTTTTAGAAAAATTCATTGCATACAACGAAAAAGAATGCAAAATACAAGTAAAAGAACTGTACCTAAGAATAACTAAAGAATAACGCTTTTTTTCAACGCAAATTAGTGAAATTATAAAATTAAGAACTGTTGTCTTTAATTTCAGGTTTTCTCTTAAATTTGAATATGTACCTAGTATAATAATTTTTTATGCTACTGTGTCCAAAAAAGTGTACTCTTGAATAATATTTAATGAAAGATGAATGAAGAGTGTTCGAGACAACATTTTCACCCTGTATTTAAAATATATTATTTAACAACAGGCGAAGGGGAAATAGAAGACTTAACAGGGGGGACGAAGACAGTAGGCAGCAAATAATGGGAATACAAAATGACATAACATATACAATATTGTACGGGCGTGTGGGATAGATGGATTGAAGGTGACAGAAAGAAAACGCCCAGAATATCATGAAGAAATGTGGTGGATGAAGAGTGGTATATGATAATCAAAATCGTTTAGTCCAGTACTACCCCACAAACAAAAACCAGACTTCGAATGAAACAACTCTGATTGCAAATGTAACGGCCAATCGCAGTAGTTTACAATCCCTTTCATAATGTTTACTAAGCTTAAATTAAGTTGCAAAATAAATACTTAGATTATTAAATAGCCCGACTGACTAACAATACTACCATTAGGTAGTAATTGCTTACACTGCTGTCTATTAAAGCTTATTAGTAGCGCATGGATTGAAACAATACAAATGAGAATAATACGTAAATTACATACAGTAGTGCAATGCGGAAGAGCAGTATATTGTGGGATATAGTTCTTTTTCTTGTAGCTCGTGATTTACAGTATCAAAAGCGTTACTGATGTCCAAGCACACTAAGAAAACGGCCTCTCGCTTATCAAAGCAACATGAAAAATGGTTTGCTATTTTCAGTAGGGATGAATTTGAACTGTGGTGTTTTCTGAAACCTGATTGTTGTTCGTTCAAGATTTTATTTTGATTTTAAAAACCCACAAACTGTTCGTGCATATACGAGTATTTCTCCATAAGTTTTGAGAGCACTGGGATAATATTTATCGGTCGGAGATCGCGCATAATATACTCTGCACTTTAACAAGTGGAGTGATAACTGAACGCTTCCATAGATCAGGGAATACGGTATGATCTAACCCTAACGAATAATTAATGATGTGTTGAAGGGCTTCAATAGCTTTTGTCGGTAGTAAGTTTAACATTTTGGTATCAATTTCGTCATAGCCACCAGCACTACGGTAAGGTTAAATTTTTCCTATTCACATGGTATTAGCTAATGGGTAGATATTTACATGTAGACATTACTATCCCTTTTTCCTGTTTTTAGGTATCCCATTTAAAAAAATGTCAGTAATTTTAACACAAAATACACGGGCAGTAATTATCAAGAATTTTTATACATAAGTCTCCCAAAATAGAAAATTAATTTCGTTTAATTTATTATCAATCTATTTATACAAATAAACCCAAAATTAACAAAATTCTGTGCATAGGTACTTTAATTCCAATGACTCACAGAAGTTTAGAAGGTTTAAAACGATGAACCAATGCAACAATTAAAGAATATACATATATTCGGATAGTTGAATATCATTAACATACTTACGTTGAGTGATTATGTAGAAACGCATGTTTCTTTAAATATTTCGAAAATTATTAGTTCTAGCGCACTATATTATTAGAATTAGGTAATAGACTTAAATGTTCTACTCTGAATAACTCAACAAAGCGAAACAGATAGGAAAATATGCGTTATTTAAAAGTCTTCCTCCGGTGTGTTTAGTAACGTTACGACCGTGCAGCTTATGTTTTATTGATGGATATAAAATTATGTTATATTATACCTATGTTATGTAGATGTTACCTAACACAAAGAAACAGATGCATTACAAAGGGTATTCGAACTGATACCCACCCAATATTCAGTAATCGGTGGAAAAACTACGAGGGTGTGTTTTCGGGTTTCGGCCCATTTTTTCAGACCAGTTTACAGAGCTTTGAAATAATTTATTTCTATATCTACGTAACTACAGTTTGCATTATTTAAGAACTCCTAGCGAGTTCATAATTTCTGTCCGTTTGTCTGTTAGTACGATATCTCAAAAACGAATGGACCCATTACGATGAACTTTTTGCAGATGGGATCAAATTTGTAGATCGGAGTTCGTGAATTGGCAATGTAAGCCAAAAAATAAGGGAGGCCCTTTTGACATCTCCGTTAGTTGCATGAAATTCAAAATTAGTATAGCATATAATACGCATGCCAAGCTGCAGCCATATACCCAGGACCTCTTTTGATAGATTTATTTAATTTTCTTTCTTCATCTGCTGCATTCCAACGAAAGAAACATTTTCCCTCGCATTTTCCCAATGAAGATGCTACAGATCCAGTACTTAACTTGCAACTACATCTAGCCATGGGGGCATTCAGAATTACTCTGTCTAGTGTATCTATAAAAAAATTGTGGGCTTTTAGTAGATACAGGAAAATTTCATATGAATAATATTTAGTTGGCGTAGGGTATTTAAAGATTTGTATTGGTCTATCCGTGTAACCCCAAATATTGAACACCTTTCGCTCAAAGAAACGTAAAAAATGTTTATACTCATTTTTCTTGATTAGCCTTGAAACTCTGAATAAATTGTGTGTCCATTTTTAAGGAGTGCATCTGCAATCTAAAGAAATTGGCAAATGGCAACCGTCATCATACTACGGTGGGTGCCAGGGCATTCGGACATTGCAGGCAACATGACGGCAGTTGACTTGACCAAACAAGGAGCCAGGCAGAAGTCAATATGACCGGATCACCGCCAGCGGGAGGAGATGAATAGGATCCATCACTGGTCGAGGGTACCAGGACAGCGACCGCCAAATTCTTCATCAAGACCACGTTACAGAATCCTAAAGAAGCTACAGCCCTCCACAGGAAGGTTTTGTAGCTCAGTGGTGGAGCGTTGGGCTACAACACCGGAGGTCGGATGTTCAAACTTGGGCTGAGGTCCTCTGAATTAGGTTTTCCTGCAGTTTTCTTAATTCGTAAGGTAGATATCGGAGTAGTATAGAACAACTTAAAACCTTCTACAGGGGCACCTCTAAAAAGCATTATGCGGGTCACTATGTAATTGAGCGTAAGCCTAGAACAAGAGGGGCAATAAGTAAATAAATAAATGAGGAAGGGTCTACGGTCCATTACAGTTCTGTTCACAAGCCATCATGAAGTATGTTGATGTGCTGAAACCTTCAGATTTCATTCATGCCTCCGAGAATGTTCTTCACGCTTCCACGACAGTCCTCTTTTCTCCTGCTTCACCGTTAGGACTTTTTTCAATCCTTCCTCGCCCTATTTTTGTTCTTCTTCGCATCCCATAATTCGCTTCCGGATAAGTCGCATCCGGAAACGTTGCTCTTTGGATATTATGCACCCTAGACCCGCATAATTAGCATTATGACCACTCGCAAATGTTTTCAGTGTAGAGTGGAAGTCAAAATTTAGACTCCATCAAAAGATACGTCTCATTCAGAAGTGTTATTTTACCTTATTATAAGCCCATTCTTATACTCTGCTCTTGATATATTCGCACTTGAATTTTTGACCAAATGCGTCTGTCCAGACGTTCCAGTTTTTCCGTGTCAGTACTCGGACCTTTAGTTCTCCAGATGATACTGAAACTTTTACTATAAATCCAACAAATACGTTTCGTTTATGAGTTTAATTTCCCCTTTTTTTCCGACATGTGAGGATACGATATCGCTAGAGACAGAAGGACATAGCAAACTTTTTTATTTCTTAAAGATACGATAAAAGTATATTCTGCGTAATTAACAACAAAAAATGATTTGGATGCGAATTAATCACATCTTCCTAGCACCTCTTTTTGCGCAGGTATCATACGTTCTTCAATATGTCTATTTATTTGTTCTCTTTCCTCCCTCCTTCAACCCCTCTGTCATGCCTGCATCATATCATCAAACCTCTCTCATGCATTCTATACTTTCCCTTAAAATCTGCTTCGCGCCTTTTTCATGTCTCATTTACTCCTCCAGATCTCTTAATGACTCCTACACACATTCTTTGAGCTTTCTTTTCGCACTCTTTATCCCGTTTCCCTGTTTTCACCATACCTTCCTAACACTTCTCTCACTTTTTTTGTGTGACTTATCCTCTTCTCATGCTCGCTTCAAACCTATACGCCATTTTCACGCGTTCTTCAGATTTCCTTTGCGTCTCCTTCCAACTCTCTTTTCCCTCACGTTTTCTTAACGCATCATACTTACGTAATTCACAATTTCTTTACATATCAATCACGCCTCTTCTCCTTTGGGTATTCATCACTACGTTTTACATTTACACCCATTTCTCTTGCAAACATATTAATACCGACGACTGCATCTCTTTGACGCCACCTACACACATTCTTTAGGTCTTTTTCATATGATCCATAAAATCCTGCTTGATGCTTTCATTGCACACCCTTCGCTCGGCGCTATGGCAATGGGCCGCAAAACATTAGACCGCAGACATTAGGACGCGGACATGGGGGGGGGGGGACGCGGACATTAGGACGCGGACATTAGGATTAGGTTTCTTCAGATCCCCACCGTCCCCTCCCTGGCGTTACATCTCAATCTGAATCACCCCTTCCATACGTCTTGCTAGTGTCTTATTCACATCCTTCCTCTGCATCTCCAAGACTCATCCGCCCTTTCGGGCCGCTTCAAACCTCCACATTGGTACACATTCTTTCCGTAGGGACTTTTAGATTTCCTTCAGCTCACGCCTGTTTTATGTTTTGGCACGTTCCTCTCACGTTTCCTACACGCCTACTTTAAGCTTCCTTCAATCCCCCGTTTCTTTTGCATCTCTTCTACTTCCTTCCCCTGCGTCTTGCCAGCGTCAAAATAACATCGCAACCACTACATTCCTCGCGCTTTCTCTCACACATGCTCCCTATTTCTCTATGCTTCATATATCCGTCACATCTTCTTTGCATTTACTGTTCCCTTTCCTTTTCATGCCTCCTTTAATTCTCCCTCGCACCTCCTTCACATTCTCATGCATCTTATTCGCCTTCCACGTTTCATTTGCGTCTCTTTCAGGTCTTCCACATTTTGTGTGTGCCACATCATACCTCTTTCAAGTCTTCCTCTTCAGTGTTTTTCCTCCTTAGGTTGGGTTATATCACGCCTACACACTTTGACCTTTGGATCCATTGTGCGCGCCATAGTGTCTTACCCAGAAAGAGGTAGTTTGTTAAAAGAATATGAGGATACTCTCCCGCTGCAACTTCCTGATCTGTTGGTCTGTCTGTCTGTCTGTACTTTCATTTACGGCCATTATCAGGGCATTATCGGGAGAACCGATTGAAAATCAATTTGGTACGCACATTCTTAGACATATTAAAAGGAAGCACTGAAAAGCTTTTGGGCAAAACCGCGCATGCACAAGTGTCAAAGTAACAAAAAACTGACAATTTTTGACGTTTTTCCATATTGTGGTTATGGTGGGTTTATACCTACAACTATTATCATTAGTTCACTATCAAAAATCATTAAGGAATAGCCAATAGAAACAAAGGATTATTGCGCGTTGCTAACCATTGAAACCATCATGAGCTTAGTGAGCTAATGATAATGATTGTATAAACCCATCATTAAACTATTGCATACTGCGGGTGATAACTGTGTAGCCACAGCATTTTTTAATCTTCTTTCAAATCCCACCTCCTTGCTATGGTTTATACATCACACTTGCACCTGTTTGGTCCCACCAAGCGTCCATGATATTTTGAACTTGAGGTTGTCGATATTATTCCCTCGTTTCACGCATGTGGACAGATCTAAATATGTTCCATCTTCCTTAGATGATGGAATGTGCATTAAAATGTGAGCGGTATTGTGTTTGCTGCCCCGTCGGTTTTCTCAAATGCGCATTTCATACTTTTATTATAAAGCACTTGAAATAATTCATTATTTTTTGTTTATTTATTTGATTATCACAAGGAAACTTATTTGGTGTCTAAACAGGCTTCTCTGCTAGCGTCATTGTAATTAATTACCACAAATTGTATTCAAAAATAAATGCGAAATTTGCATCAAATATGGATTTGGTAAGGGAATACGGTGAAATATTGCCCCACGCTGATTATCGTGCCTACCTGGCTCGAAGGACCAATATCCCCATATGCCGCTTGTGATTTAAAATTACCACAGATCTACACATACACAGATTGCTAACCTTATGCATTTTTTGGGAAACAAATTTAGGTATACTTAAAAGCGCCCTCTATTGCGGAGCAGTATAAACATGTATCGTTTAAAACTCTAATATGACGCTTATGGATTTATGCGTTAGATGTCGCTGAAACAAAATTAAAGCGCTAAAGTTTGCACAATTCGAATTCCTTAATATTCGTATTATTACAGTGGTATGATATGATAGGAGGTACGTTGAGCCATAATTGTTTAATTTAGCACTGGAGCTACTCATTCGTCGTAAGGGAGTTATTAACAGCGGGTCCCTGTGGTCACAGATACACACGAACATAGGGCAGGTCCTTAAAGAACCGTGAAGGTTTTTTGAAGTTGGCGGAAACTATTTGCGGCTTTAAAGGTCTTGACAGATTGCTAACCGCAAAGGCATACTTACAAACTATGCATATCTCTGCCATCATTAACGTTACACTCTTTACCACGCCGATAAGATATAAGATAGGGAGGTTATTTTCGAAAAGTTGATAGTTTTCGAGTTGTAAGCACAAAACTGCTAAAAAAAATATCTTTTTCAACTTTTTTGTATTTTTTTGCGTTTGTTGCGTCATGAAATTTTGTTAGCAAACCTAAGATTCGGATTCAGCACCCCAAAAAACATATAGAATCAAATAAATCAAAACTACCCCACAACTTGCCTGGTAAAATACAATTAAACTGAATTATATGCACACTTTACCGCTTTAAATTTTTTGCAGCGACATCTAATGCATAAATACATAAGCGTCATATTACAGTTTTAAACGGTACATGTTTATACTGCTTCGCAATAGAGGGCGCTTTTAAGTATACCTAAATTTGTTTCCCAAAAAATGCATAAGGTTAGCAATCTGTGTATGTGTAGATCTGTGAAATTACTCACAGTAATAAAGGAAGGTCATTCAAGGAGAATTTTAGCTACTGTAAATTATAGTGCAATTATATGCAGCTCAAGCTTGACTAGATAGGTTGGCAATTTTCATTCATTATACCTTATCGTGTCACAACGAAATGGTATAAAGTGTAGCTAATGCAGTGTAATCCAATATCGCGTGACCATTTAAAAATATTTACAACGCTTACATAAAGGTGCAACAATTACATCAAGAAATATATATAATGGTCATTTCACACCAATTATGCGGATTAAGTAAAAAAAGTGGTTTCTTACCGCGATGAACCAATTCTGATATAAGCCTGCCATGGAAATGTGCCAAATCCGGCTTCATCGCCTCCTACTATCCTTCTTTGCGCCTGTTGTCGACTTGAAATTCCACAACCTACAACGAAAGTACCATACTTTATTATGACTCATTTTAACATCAAAAGTAAGAAAAAGTGAAGTGAAAGTTGAGTTCACACTGGAAGATTATTGACATGATGGTCGTTATCGTATTTTGATTACAAACACCTTTAACTTTCTCCTGTTCCTCCTCGTACCTATCTACTTGTTAATGATGATATTTTGTATGTACATCGTCTGATCGCTACGTGCATTTACAAAGAAGGTGCTCTTACCCACGTGCAAACCTACCAAATATTGTTATTATCAATTGTATTAGTCTCTACAATGAAGTTATAAATGAATTAATTATAATTAATGAGCTTTATGCCTGACGGTCGGTACAGTCAGAGGTGTACATAACTTACGATCAGTTAGGTCGAGAAGGCTAGTCTGAGCTTTTGCGGTTTCTCGGGGGGCCTCGAGAGTACCGACCGCTTGGCTCGAGCTTTCGCCCGTCTTCGAATATCCATGATGGCAACATCCGCGAAAAAGTCCCCCGCATGGACCTTCTAGAAGCCCCCCTTTTATCCAACACGTTAGGAAGAATTCACACGTCGAGTCTGGTGCGCAATCGTCATCTGTCCAAAGAGAGTTATTATACATTGAAAAATTAATACATGTTAATCATAGGTATGTATTTTTGTTAGAAATTAGTGTTGTCGTGGTCAAGGTCACTTTATGAACCTCTATTAGCGCACTGTCTGCTTTAGATGATCTAGTAAATGAAAATGAGTCAGTAAAGGGAAAGCTTTTAAAGGGGTAACTTTTAAAGAGTATCTCAAGGACTCTGAAAGCTTTTGGAGAATCTTAACGATAACAACTTTTAAAGATCTGTTAATGTTAAAGCGTATTTAAATATTAAATATTTAAAACCTCCTAAGGACTTAGCTTTTAAAACATTATGTCTCTTAAAATCCATTGAAAATCTTTTAAGGTTTTTAAAGACTCTAAAAACCATTACAACAATGTGGTTAGAACCCACTAAATCTGGTAAAAGCATATTAAAATACTCATAACGATTATGCAAGGCGTCTATGAAGGATCTTAGAAACACATCGAGGCCATTGAAAACCTTTGAAGGCTCATGAATAGGTCCAAGGTTTTCAAATGCTATTATAAAGGTTCTAGAACTTGGAAAATCTTAAAATGTTACAAGCTCACATCCCCATCAAAAGTACTGAAGTGATGCTGCTGGGTAAAGAGTGATTAAGGGATAATTAAGCAAAACGAATCTGTATGTTTAACTGGAATTTTTAAATAGAAATAACGAATGCGGACGCGGTTTGTAATTTCCTTGACGTCCATATATATGGGACCCTCGTTATTACTAATATGCGTAACGTGCCCTTCTCCGTATAAACCAGTTTGTTTAACAAAACAGAGTTGGTTTTTACGATCTTAAACACATACTAATAATGTATGACGTGAGGCAGAACCTGAATTCCATTATGAGACTAAAGCAATAAAGGCGAGACATTTACGTTTCTAGCATGCCTAATTGTTTATGTTGTTTTTAAGAAATGGACCTTTAAACTTGTAAGAAAAGCGTTCGGGAGGTAATCCAGCATACCCGTTGATTGGGGAAAGATGTAGAAATGTGCAGTTTAGAAGCATTTTGTTAATTATATTCAGTGTGAATCCACTATCGAAATACAAGGTAAATTCTTTTCAATTAATATTGATTAATTGAATTAGAAATATAATATTTGCAAGTAACCATAATCCTATATGCGGTGTCTGTCCGTCCGTCCTTTAGCGCGATATCTCAATAACGAATCGACCGATTACGAAGAAATTTTCTAGGTGGATTCTTTATCAAATTTGTGGATAGGAGTTTGTGAATTGGCAATATAGGTAAAAAAATAAAGAAGGCCCTTTTGACATCTCTATTAGTTATGAACCGAATTGCATGAAATTAAATGTGGACATAGTCATATAATACGCAATTCCAAAAATTGAGTCTAATCGATTCAACATTCAGAGTGCCCTTTTCGCATCCCTACCATTTATGGAATAAATTGCAGACTATTTTGTTTATGAAAGTATTTGAATGAAATTTTCTTTTTATTTTATTGAGATTAATGTGTCTCAGCATATCTGAGGCCATTGACACAGATACAGTTGTGTATAAGTTTATAGGCTAATGGTAAATTACATTATATTTGTGAAGCAAGGGTTCATATTTTGGAGCAGTAATTGATGTTATTTAGATATCTGAGAACTTTGTTTATCTGGTTCGGTGAGTTGAGGGCTTCATCCAGGGTGTTTGAGAGACCAAGCTGACTTCTTGTGTGGAAATTTGATACATATAGGCACTTGGTATAAAAGTTTTTTGTATCTTTTACTAAGAGATTCACAAGAAATTCTTCAGAGGTCCTCCCAAGATTCCATCACTTTCAGTGAATGACCAAACCACAGCCCCCAGAATCAAAATGAAGACGGGAGCAGAAAATCCACATAGAAGTAAATGCAATGTGAAAAATGGGGGTATCATAAAAAACGATATTGAAATTAATGACAACTATATATATAAAGTGATAAATTTCAAAAAATTATAAATTCAAACATGCGAAAAAAAATTGTAATGATGAGTAAAATCCTGCAAGTCACGCGTAATGAAAAAAAAGTGTAACTAACGAATTCGCAATACTTGTTTATGTATAAAAAGTTATCGGACCAAATAATCGATTACGGTTGTTGGGTTTGTGTCACTTCTTTACAGATGGGACAATTCAATAAAATTCGCTTAGTCAGTAGGTTTCGAAAAACCTGCTTAGAGAATCTTCGAAGGATAAAATGCCATTATTTATGGTCATAGTGTAATTTCGTTTCTCTGTTCATCAAATAGTCTTCTTTTGCAATATCTTACAATGATATTGAGGAATTTGTTTTATTGTCATGGGCTTGATTTTAATTAAAAAAGTCGCCAGGAGTCAGGTGTAGCGAATAAGGAGGTTGAAGAAACGCGAACGGTGTCGACAATACAAGGTTGTACACGGTATACACGTTAATTCTTGGAGGAAGTCCGATCTAGAGGGAATCGAGAAAGCAGAGTACTCCAGCTTTATCATCTACAGAAGCAGAATACATGGCATTAACTGAAACTCTAAAAGAATCGGTTTACCCACATCGATTTCTACAGAACCCGGATTCGAGCACAAAGTTAAAGGAGCAATTGTTCTGGGATAATAATGGAGCAATAAAGTTGGCGAAAAAACCCTGTCTTCCACAACAGAACGAAACACATTAAAGTCAAACATCACTTTGTGGGAGAAATTGTGAGGAGAGTCCAAACATCGAATATATAGAAATATTTGCCGACATAATGACAAAGGGACTGCCGAAGCCAAAGCATCTGAAATGTCTAGAACTATTAGTACAGTACAATTAAGCCAATTTTCCTCCAAACCCGGACATTTATAATTACTAAGCGGGACATTATGGAATATGTTGGTACACCTTCCAGGATAACGCTCAAAAAAGTCCCACGACCTCCCTAGAGCCTGAGAATTATCCTGATAGCAGCTCTCCTTCTTTATCAGAACATACTCTAAACTTTTTGAGATTTCTTGTTACCCATTTGCGCCAGATGTCAGGAGGTGGAGAAGACAGAAATATGCAGTAGCCGTTGGCCAAGTGATAGTTTCTGCCCTTCGTCCGCCCTCTTTCTTTCACCGCAGTGTTCCCCGCATAACTTGCATTTAGGTTTTTGTTGTTCGTACAATGAAGCAGAGTGGATAAAAGCGCTCCCGTCCCTATCAATCAAAATGTATATGAACTAGCTATTTTTTTTAACAATTTTAAGCTTGTTCCAGGTAAATTACAGGTGTCACGGAATTCTGAAACTGAAAATATAACTGAAAATTTTAAAGAAATATGTTCGAAAAAATTAGAGACGCATGGATCATTTTTATTGACAATCCAATTTTTCCCCTTCGTCGGCCAAACATTTTTCTTTTGGTGTTGGTGCTGTACCTATTCTTTAAACGTGAAATCTAGTTCTAATTTTAGGATTCTTAGGGTTTTTGTTCTTCTTCTTTACTAGTAATGTGGTGTGCTTAAAGAACCTTCTCATTTTGCTAATTCGATCTTATAAATGCTATAGCTTTTCGCCACAGCTATATATTTCCATCCCTGAGTTCTTTGCGATTATGTAGGATTCCAGGCACCTTTTTTGTTCGACAGTTTTTTTGTATTTTTCCTTTGTGTTACTTTTCGATTTTTCCCTAAATTTGATTACCAATCTCTGTAATTTTGGTGTTTTGCAATTTGCATGGTAAATTCAATTTATTTATTGTATAGCTGTTACCTCTATCCCCTTATGGTTTTGTCCACTCCTATAAAATAAACTCAATTTTCACACAGAGGTTTTCGAAGGGTTTTCTTTTTCAAAAGCCATTGAGGGAGCCTGCAAAGAGTATTCAAGGTTTTTTTAGGTCACAGACTAATTGAGGAGACCTTAGACATTTTTTTACAGATTTTTCCGTTTCAAATATTCGTTCGCAAAATGTTTATTGATTCATGACAATTTGCCAGATGTTCTAATCAGGAAAAATTGGTTTCTGTAGTTAGTGGGTAGCAGGATGTGTAGTTAGTGGAGAACGATTTTGGATCATCCACGCGGGCACCGAAATTAAAAAATAGGTAACATTTATTAATTTTTCGACTCACCTCGCATAAATTATCCAAAACTACATATTAGGTGCAAATTTAAATTTTTAAATTTAGGGTCACTTTCGGTCAAACCTGATGTTGGGGAAATAATATTTCGAGCGTTTCTACTCTAAAGATCACATACCAGAATTTAATATTCTGACAAAGTTACAGTTTTGTTTTAGAGAGCATTCGCTTCCTGATTGTTATGAAACTCCAACGTTTTTGAAAAATCCATTTCATTGGTAGGAGAACGAAAGGATCCTTAATATGACTCGTTCTACAAAACTAGGCGCTGACAGCAAACCCACAAAAATTCATTTCGTGCACGAAAAGTGAAAAATAATGTCAATCAAAGGTGATGATTTTTTTGGCGTGTCGATGTTTATTTTCGTGCATAATATTTCATTAGATAACCATTGCATAAATAATTGGACGACAGCAGTATCACGGTTATCAAATTTGTATAAAGACCGGCAGAAATGTCCAAAGAAATTAATTGAAGAAGCCACCATGAAGTTCTTAATAATACTAGCGTTTTTTGTTTCCACCAGTATAGCTGTTAAGGGAAGTAATTAAAGTTATTCAATCGTATACTGCATGAATGTCATCAGATTAGTCCAGATACTATTGAATTATGGGAGTCTATCGTCGCTCCTCACGTGGAAAAGTGCAAAGTGGAATCAAACGTAGACTCAAGGCAAATCGAGAAAATGAAGCATTTGGAATATCCTGAGGAGGAGTTCTTTTGCTATGTAAAATGTATATATAAAAATATATAGATGTTATTGACAAAGATGGAAACATCAGCATCGATCATATTGTTAAATTATCTATTGATAGAGATATCGCGACCAAGTGTAAAGGAAAAGCCGAACCGTAGGACAACGAATGTAAAAAGGCTTTTATACTATTAACGTGTCTTGGAAATTAAATAAAAAACCACTGACTATATTTCTCCGATATTAAACTAAGTTGTAGATCATTGACGCCAGTATTCGAAAAACTCCTCGTGGGCCTATTTACGCCCACTAGTGACTAGGAGACGAGTATTTCTGGATGTGAATTTTCCTCGGGGAGGAGATCTTGGGTGGCCACAGGACGTTTTTGGAAATACACATATAATGCTCAAGTAGATTGTATCTGCCATTTTTAAATGGTGCATATAGGAACCTAGTTCCCATTAAAATTGAAGCAACATTACAATCGTTCCCATCAGTTCTGTAGCTATTAAATTATTATGTAACGTAACATGTATCATGACACGTAGTATTTTTCGTTAAAGGAAATATTAATGCACTTGTGCCAAATCAATAGAGTTCAAATCGATGATAAGAAAGGTGATGGACAATTATTGCTATAGATAAATATTTTTGAATTATCCGAGCTTCTTACGAAATCTTTAACTGGTTCAAATTAATTAGCAGTTCAAGTAAGGCTAAATTTACAATGAGCGTCTAGTCACAAAATAAAGAATAAGGTCCACTTATAGTTATTAATGGAATAATATATTTGTTATCTTGGAAGTGTAGTTGGGCATTTCTTCAACTCCTTCCCGATTCGTTTTTTTTAAGAATGAGCTATCATTTTTCACGGTAGCATTTACAGATTTTGAGGAACATGTATTGTTCATAACGGTGACTAATACAGGAAAAGCACAAAATTCAGTTCCCTCGCATCAAATCTTTTGCGAATTCGTTTGCGAAACTTTTTTTCATGCGGTATTATTTTTCAAATTAGAGCTTTACAAGCTATCCAGTGCTGATATTTCGGCTCTCCCACGTAGTACTATAGCGGTATACCAAAAGATACTGCATTTTCTTATACTAAGGTGCCACTTGGTACAGTTGTTCCTTAGAGCCATTTAGACGATTTGGCTCGAAGAACACTTGACATTTTCCGTGTGGGTAGATTTTAGAGGGGGTGGGGGTGATTTATTGTAACATTTTTTTAAAAACTAAATATGGCCTAGAGACGAGATCTGGGTGTGGATTTCGTATGATTTTAACCCGAGGAATCCAATGGTAGCGCCAGAAATGTAATCCGGATACAGGAAGTCCGTGAAAAGCCGCCATTTTTAGAAAATGACAGACTTTTGATCGAATTATATTTCTAAGGCACACCGGGTCGTGTAAGGTGTCTAGAATTATGTTTTTGGGGTGGGGTCAGGGAATTCATTTATGATAACAAAAATAACCTACTGGCATCGGAACTGCATGAGAGGCTTCTCTACTGCCCTTTTTGAAGACGTCGCACGCGGTGAAACCCAAGATATTCCAAAGTTTTAATACCTATATAAATTTGTAATATTTTATTTAATAAAAATACACATTAACAAAAACATGGGGTAAAAAATTTATAAGCCTATGAAGGATCACCAAGTACATCGCTGACCTCCTCTGAGATTGCGTTATCACCACTGAAAAGGAATTTCACATACCGGGCGAATATTGTTAAAACCGAACGTAGGAAATTAACATGCGAAAAACGTTTTTTGCCGATCGTTGCTCCCCATGTTAACTTAGAGGGTTTGTAATGACACCAATCAAAAGAAGATTTTTTTTCTCATCTAATGATATACGAATTAGCTTATTTTCAGGTGTATTTCTCATTATTTTATCAAAAATTCGGCAATAAATCCAATTAGCAAAATCATGTTAAACCATGTAAATTTTCTAACGAATTGAAATAGGTTTTCACATGCACGGAAAACAAATATCGCGTACTAGAGTAAATATTTCCGCTGTAAACGTTGTTTATTATAAATACTTTTTCCTCAGTGAACCGCATTTTACAAAACAAGTTGTAAATCAGCATATGCATGATTAAAGCGCATTTTTTGTAATGCAGGTCAGTATTTTATTAGCGAAGTTTAAAATTATCGATCTCACGAGTAATTTTGGCTGCGTTAAATAATTCATTTTATTTAATTTCAATTGACGGTACGTCTTCATTTTGTAAAACAAATCACAAAGTAAATAATAAGTTTTTCATAGATATATAAATATTTATATATCTATGAAGTTTTTATACTGGTAGCGCTATCTAACGGTAAAATTATAGCACCTCCGAAACCCATATCGAAATTATTTTCTTCAATTATCGATCTCGCAAGTAATCTAACTCAAAATAGACTAGTGCCTGCACATCTACACTATAGCAGGAAGCTTTTAGTGAAAATTTGAAGTTTCTAGCTATTGTAGTTGTGGAGATCTAACGCGGACAGCCGGCCTGCCAGCAATAACGAATATAATAGCGTATTTTTTTCAAAAATGCGCTAAAAATTAATGCCAGGTGTCATAAACTGATATTGATTTCGACGTTTGAATCTGCTTTTCGTCTTAGTCATGCCTAAACATGATTTTGGTAAGTGGATTTCTCGAGTTTTTGCCATGTTAATTCCCTATGTTCATTTTGGGAATATTCACCCGATATAAATATCAAAGGTTCGGTAGTAAATTAGGTATATCCGAAAGTATATACAATATTCTTACTCTTTGCTTGAGCAATCTCCCATACATTTTTGGCATGCAGGGGAACATGGCAATCCGTGTCGCCGGCAGTTGCACCGAAGGGTCTCGCAGCCACACCTGTCCAGAGCACGGACTGCCTTCCATACTTGTGGCAGCTTGGACTACAGAACCTTCCAGCCTTTGGCTTCAAGGGTCCATCCCCATCCCTCTGAAGTTGTAGAGCTTCTCATCACGTGTTTTGCACATCCCCAGATATGGCCAGCGACATACGCCGCCCTCCTTATGTGCTCCTCCACGCTGCGGCGACACGGATTGCCATGTTCCCCTGCATGCCAAAAATGTATGGGAGATTGCTCAAACAAAGGGTAAGAATATTGTATACTTTAAATATAATTTACTACCGAACCTTTAATATTTATATGTAAAATTCCTTTTCAGTGGTGATAACACAATCTCAGAGGAGGTCAGCGATGTACTTGGTGATTCTTCATAGGCTTATACATTTTTTACCCCATGTTTTAATATATCTTATGTTTTGTTAATGTGTATTTTTATTAAATAAAATAATATAAGTTTATATATTAAAACTTTGGAATATCTTGGGTTTCACCGCGTGCGACGTCTTCAAAAAGTGCAGTAGGGAAGCCTCTCATGCAGTTCCGATGACAGTAGGTTATATTTGTTATCATAAATGAATTCCCTGACCCCAAAAACATGAGTCTAGACACCTTACACGACTCGGTGTGCCTTTAAAATATAATATTCGATCAAAAGGCTGTCATTTTCTAAAAATGGCGGCTTTTCACGGACTTCCGGTATCCGGATTACGCTACCATTGGATTCCTCGGGTTAAAATTATACGAAATCGACCCCCAGGTCTCGTCTCTAGGCCATATTTAGTTTTTTAAAAAATGTTACAATAAATCACCCCCAACCCCTCTAAAATCTACCCACACGGAAAATGTCAAGTGTTCTTCGGGTCAAATCGTTTAAATGGCTCTAAGGAACAACTGTACCAAGTGGCACCTTGGTATAAAAAAATGCAGTATCTTTCAAGAATTTCCGTTATACCGCTAGTACTAACGGATAGACAGACCTCAACCTAACATCCAAATTTTTAAAAATTGTATGTTCAGCTTTTTCCATGACCGTTCTTTATAGGTGAGTAAGCTAACCTATCTAGAACTGTACACTTATTGTGATTACAATTGGAACTAGCCAAGTGGCGCCAGAGAATCTCATTTCTTAGACAGCGATAATTTAAAGTAAATAGAGGAAACCATAGAACCATTAAGGATGTATAGTTATTTATGGATCAAGGGCATTAAAGCGATATTTATGCCGATAGCGACCGAGCCCGAGGGCCTCCGGCCCGAGGGATTGTATGTCGCCCGAGGTATAGGTATAATTCTCGAAAGAATCATCGTAAGATCCTCGGGTTTGAAGTTTTACCTTTGTGTCACAATCCTTTGCATTCAGCGCTAATAAACTCTCGATCCGTCGCACAAAAACGCGCTTAAGTAGCTCGACGTATCGAATACCTTCCAACTTGTTTTATTAAAGAGAGATATGGAAAAAATTAAAGAAATATAGTTCCTTTAAAAACCAGGGGCAATATAAATTACTTATTTTTGAAACTGCACCACCCCTTAAGCACAACCTACACTGACGTAAATTTCATAAATTAAAATACTCCACTCGTGATACCACTGGTTATACTATAAAACCTAACCTTAAATGTTAAGGTAAGTCGTAGAAAACGTACAATGCCTATAATTTTGTTCACGAGTAGAGATATCAATAACATGGTAAATGTGGTTGTTGTAACAGCTAGGGAGAATCCGAACGACGTATTTCTCTATAATTTGTTAGACACTATAAGGTATTTTTTAAAATAAACAAAGAACCAGCAGGAAGATAATACCCGTACATTACAAAAAGTGATAAAAGTAGCATTGCTTTTATTTTCAGTGTACTAATCCTTTAGTAGTAGTAGAGGGGATTAAAACAAGCACTTTTTTCAAATAAACCGATGATCCATGGTGTTTCGCTTGGCCACCCTCAAAAAAGTGGTGAAACTTCTTTAATTTTTTTGTCAACAACCATAAGCATTATGACCTTAACGATTTTGCAAAAAAAATTCAAAATTCCTACCATGTACCTCTAAATGGGGGTGCGAAAAAAATAATTATTTCGACGAGGTTTTTGAACATGAAAATCACAAACTGAAATTAGTTTTTGAAAATTGGAAAAAAATTCCACAGCAATTATTTGCCGGACAACTAAAATGGAAAGAATTCCAAAAAATTTGTTGTGTACAGGGTGGCCAACTAAGAATGCGAGGTACTGTATCTGGGAACCTGTCCATGGTAGAGGCTTGCGGTAAAAAAATTTATTACTAAAACTGCCACGAGAAAAACCTGGAAAATATTTTAAGTTTCGACAATGGCCGCTAGGGGGCGTAACTGAAATTTGGAATCTAAAAAAGTGATTTTTCTGTGAATTCCGCAATATTAACCTAACAAAAAAATGTCCGGTCTTTGAAGTTGACGATAATCTGAACCTTTTTTGTTTGACAATTTTTCCTGTATCTCTAAAAATGAAGTGGTGGGGGGCTGTTTTCGCGAGCTCGTTTAGGCATCATTTAGCCACTTTTTCATGAAAAAAAAATCGAACCAATGCATTTAATTTTTTTGAGAAAATTCACCATTTCTGTCGGAATGTCGAAAAAAGCCCTCAACCGGCGATATGTGAAACTAACAAAACATCAAATAGTATAATATTTGTAGCTGAACAATAGCTCTTTTGAACTAAACCGAGTTTGTTTAAATCGGCTCAGCCGTTTCGAAGATACAGGGTGTTCTTTACGGAAACCTTTGAATACCCCCCACCACTTCATTTTTAGAGATACAGGAAAAATTGTCAAACAAAAATTGTTCACATTATCGTTAACTTTAAAGACCGGACATTTTTTTGATAGGTGAATATAGCGGAATTCACTGAAAAATCACTTTTTTAGATTCCAAATTTCAGTTACGCCCCCTAGCGGCCATTGCCGAAACTTAAAAATATTTTCCAGGTTTTTCTCGTGGCCGTTTTAGTAATAAATTTTTTTACCGCAAGTCTCTACGATGGATAGGTTCCCAGATACAGTACCTCGCATTCTTATTTGGCCACCCTGTACATATTCGACGGGTTAAGGAACAAAATCACTTTTTTGTGTATTTATTTGTGTTCCAAAACGTTGGACAAGAACTCTCTCCAACAAAATGGCCGTCATTTTTAAAATTTATTGGAATTTTTTCATGTGTTTATTTAAATGTTAAAATAAAATTTTTCTTGGATTTGAGGTATTGAATTCACCCTTCTTTTTTATGACCAGTGAAAAGCGTGTTTAATAAGTTTTCCAAAGAGGTATCACATGTGGTGTTTTTAATTTAAGATTTTTATGTCAGTATGAATGCTTAAGGGTGTGGTGAGGGTGATATACAAAATAAAGAAACGGCATTTTTTCTCTCTTTAAAAAAAGTATAACCAGTGTAAGTTTTCAAAAAATAAAAATCAATGAAAGGTTTTTTTTGGGTTGGGCAAGGTTAAATTTTGTGACAAGCACATTAGTTTTCTCTGGTACAGGGTGTTCGTGTAGCGTTATGCATTTTAGAAACTACAAATCTCAGCAGGAATCAGAGAAGTTGTCTAGAGTTTGCCATTTAAAAATGGTTTGTATAAAGTTTCGAATGAATTACCACCTATACTGTAACAATGAAGCGATGGTCCATTTAAAATACCTTAAACTATTGGCCATGTGTGGGTTATAGCGGTCCAGTTTTATAATTTAGTAGTATTTGTCTTGGTGGTTAATGGTTTCTATGGAAATCATCGTATCGCATTAAAAGTTGTCTATTAGTTAAATTTAGTAAAAGGTGAATTTTTCATTAAATTTCATTAGCAAAGGGAGAGTCCTCTAATTAAAAAATGCTGAAGAACTTAGTGTATCCTTGGATACACACAAACAGATCTAAATCTCGGGCTGATATTCTTTTTTTAATAAAAACTTTATTGCACAATTAGATGGACTTAAATTGTCAGTGGTGAAAATCGTACTGTATTTATCATAGCGAGGGCACTGAGCGAAAGTTTGTTTATAAATATTAATAAATGGTGATGTTCAAATATGAAATTTGATGGCTATACTCTTTGAAAAGGAAAAGTGATCCGTGATGCGATTCGATCGTTAAATTTCGTGTGAAAAAAAAATGATTACACTACTTATGCGAAATTTCTATTCATGAAATTCTCTCGCCTACAACGTTCCGATTTTTCGAATGAAAGTAAAGTGTTCCAAATGGATGTGTGTTATTCGGAGAAAAGTAAAAGTATTATAATTTAATATTTACTAACCTCTATCGTTAGTTTCAGGTTGTTGAAGATCCTGTAAATCGATATCGCCGGCCAACCAATCATTATTGTCATCTGGCGATTGTTGGTCACGAAACGCTACAAGATCCGATGGGAAGATGACTCGCGGCCTTCTCGAGTTTGCGAATGTGGTCCATTGGGAACCGCTGTCTCGGTGACCCCTATACAGTCTTGGGTAATTGTCCGGTCGGTTAAAGGAGGATTTAAAGCGGACGTCCTCACTCGCGTCGAATACGTCGGGGGATAAGATGGGGTAGTCGAATTCTCGGAAGTGAACTGGGGACGACTGTCTGTAACGCGTAACCGCCTCGAAATCACTAAAGTCGTAAGATTTGCGAAAATTGTGGTAAGTTCGTAGGGGTAAGTCGGAGGGTGACTCCCGATAGTTTGGTGGTAGAATTTCACCGATGTGCTCCTTGTCGTTATTGATCATATGCGCGTCCGATCTTCTCGCACTGGCACCCTGAGGGTGCGAATAATACAGGGGTTGGTTATAATCTGTGTGTATTTGCTCAAGACTGTCCTCCTTGGATATTCTTCCGTTATTCGGATCAGTCGAGTTTTGGGCGTACAATTTGAGTAATGGTTGCACGAAGTTCTTCTCCAGCAATCTCTCGTATTTGGTTTTTCCCTGTCGGCCGAGGAATTTATTGATTGCTTGATGGGATGATTCACTCTCAGTCTCCGTACTTTGAGTTACATAATCTTGAAGCAGTTTCACTCTTTCTTCTTCCTCTTTGTTGTTCTGTTTTAGACATCCCGCTTCGCAATTCTTCGCCTGGCCTATTCTGGCCGTATCCGTAAAGGTGAACTTTAACTTATCTACATTGGCCGGTGTCAGGATGTACGATTTGAAGTTGATTAGCCGAAATGGCGCCTTTGGGTATTGGGGTTGTAGTAGAGGATCTGTGCTTTTTTCGAAGGGTGGATCGGTAGCTTGAATTAAAAATATGCTCATAACAATAGCCAGCACTTTCGAGTGAATTCTCCTCATTCTACTAGTATTCCATTTAGGTTGCTCTCGTTCTTCTGTATTTTGTTTATGGCTTTAAAATATCGGTGCAGGCTTTCACATCACTTTCTTTAGCAGATCGCGTGCCTTCGTCTTTGTTTACAACCGCAGATCTTACTGGTTTGTAACTTATCACTTGACGCGGACCGCGTTTAAATCTAGGGCAGTTTAGCGGTGCTTTATTATAAGGCGCTTAAAGGTGCAGGGTGTTGTGGATATGTAGCTTAAAGGTGTACACTTACACTAAAAATAGATTCTTCCCGACACAAATTACAAATTTGGAATTTTGCACGAAAATCAAAATTTAAAAAAATTAACACGGCAAACCACTTATCCACATCACAGTTTACCTTAGACGCTTGAGGCCGACTGGGGCTACCAAAGAAACCATACTTTAGAGTTAAACTTTCACACACTCACCACTTTCACTTGAATTCGTGCTCCCCATACAAAAGCATCGCTCGTAAACTTTTTTCTTTCTCAAATCTACTACTTATCATATTGTCTCATTATTTGTGCCAAAAAATCGAAAGACTTACACAAAAATTATTAATCTTAATCCACAATATTAAAGTAATGTTAAGTACATTAACCCACTTTCGTCGTTTACTGGGATTTAATAAATTAAAACATAATCAATCTCCTTTTGCTTTCAATTGCTATTCGTGATTTACAGCAACTCAATCGTGCGTTGTATATAAATTAACAATTAATACAATCACTTTCTACTTGGGAATCTCAACAACGATCGATAATGAAAGTAATGTTTTTTTTTTGCGTAAAAATTAGAAAAGGAAAAGTTATATTTTACCATCGTCTGGGTTTTGGCAAATTTTCTGTTTCTGAGAACAGTTTTAAAACCCAACAGTGGGAAATCCGAATTCAAACAGAATCCGTTTCCGTGCTGTAATTAGAAGGTTGAAGGTACCTACTAATTGGGAACGACTCTCTCGATGGAAAATTAAAATTGCATAATTTTATGGGCTAATCAGTAAATTGCATGATATAACCTTAAGCTTAAATTACCCCTTTAAACTTTATGTACCCAAGATTGATAGTTTCAGAAATGCATACTTTGAGAAATTAAAGTTGAAGGGATTAAGACCAATTTTATTTTGCCCAGTTCCTGATGCACCCTTCCTATTACAATTACTGTCATTGATACAATATAAAAAGGTATATTAATGGGGTTGACATTTTTTTCGTTTTTTAGATACGTTGCTTTGAATAACGCCCTCAAAATTCACAAATTCCCTTACGAGAGAACTTAAAGCTAGAGGCATTGGATGATTCGAAAGGACCTAACACTTAAGTAAGCCAGGTATCTATAAACAAGTTAAAAAGTAATCGTAAACGATTTACATAAAGCGCATTTCCACTTGCATTCATTTCCCATTTGTAAGATGCAACTTCTGTTAAAAATCCGGCCACAAATAAGATAGATAGCGTTGCATATGTGCAATTCATTTTTGGCGTGCTACTTCAATTTCAGTTTATGAGAATTTCATTTCATTGCTTTTCTAAATAAGAAAGTTGGAACTGCGCATGCCCAAACCTAAATTTTGAAACTAATGTTAGATTTTCCTTAGTTCCAAACGCCTAAGTATCAAATTTCACTTAAATGCTTCCATAAATAAAAAAGTTGGCACTGCGCATGCGCAAAACCAAAATTTGAAACTGGCGTTTGATTTTCCTTTATTCCAAGTGCCTATGTATCAAATTTCGTTTAAATTCTTCCATAAATAAAAAGTTGGCACTGCGCATGCGCAAAACCAAATTTTGAAATTGGCGTTTGATTTTCCTTTATTCCAAGTGCCTATGTATCAAATTTCATTCAAATACTTTTATAAGTAAAAAAGTTTGCAATTCGGTTTATAAATGGTCGAGATGCGAAAAGGGCACTGTGAATTTTGAATCGATTCGACTCAACTTTTGGCATTGCGTATTATATGGCTAAAGCTATGCCCATATTGAATTTCATGCAATTCAGTTCATAACTAACGGAGATGTAAAAGCGATCGGACATTTCTAAACAAAATTATCGTTCACACGGACAGATAGATGGACAGACAGACCAAGGAACAGACGGACAGACCAACAGGCAGACGACAGATAGCAATGCAAAATTATAAATGATCTCTAGGATCGTTAATAAACGGCAAAAGTGTAAAATTATGGAACATGTAAAAAACGGTTTTTTGTTTTTTTTACAATAACTTTTTTTGTAAGCGGTACAGAAAAAATTCCTTCCTTGGTACAAGACTCGACACCATAACGAACCAAATAGCGAAAAAAGTAGAACAATAGCTCTTAAGATAAAGAACTAGTAGCGTCGCAAAACGAGCGGACGGACGGACAGACGGACGGACGGACAAAGTGGCCACAATAGCGCATTTTTTTTATTTTTGTGGAAATGCGTTAAAAATGAAAATCCTAATAACAGAAGTAACCTAAATAGTCCACGGAAACGAAAGAACTTGAGAACTTGAAGAATTTTATAAATCTTGTACATCTGGAAAGAGTTATAGATCTGTTGAACGTAAAGAATTCGAGAGTACGGAGAAATTGGCAAGTTATAGTAAGAATCTAAACGCATTTGAAAAAGTGAGAAAAACCAAAATGAGAAACCTAGAGTTGAAGATATTAATTAAGCACAGAGATAAAAAGTCTTTCGAATAATTTAATAAAAACGTTGCATTGCTATTTGAAAACAAAGTTCGCTCCAAACACCGAAAATAACGACAAGACATCCTGTATATGAGAGTCCAGTAATGTATGGATAATCCGAACAGAAGGATGGCAAGACCCGTTGGGATTACCCGTTTCCGGATTGCAGAAAAATAATAAACGGTACTTCGGATTACCGAATACGGGAGTTCGGATTATGGATATCATTTTACAAACTTGGCGCGTTCATATGACAGAGTAGTTCAGATTATTGGGGGTTTGGATTATCCATGCATCACTGTATTTTAATTTTGTTAAGTGTAAATCTGGGGGATTATTTACTAATAAGTACAGAGTTGGTTTATTGTACTTCAATTTGTTATCTCAGTCTTTATTTTTCATGTTATAATTGTTTGTAATTGCGTATTATTTTCATGTTTCAATTTTATCACTTTTATAACTTATACAATTTAGATAACATGTTGGAAGTAAGACACATCTGGTCGTTTGCCATAAGGAATTTTATCACGTGAAATTTGATTAACGGAAGTGCTCGTATCTGTCGGTATTTTGAAGATGGCGGCGTTTTTGAAGATCCTGAAGAAGGAGTTTATCTTAAGGTGGAAGTGCTGTTTCGTTAAATACTGAAATCAACGTAAAAATGAAGCCACTGTGTTCTGCGACGGTAAAAGAGAGTGTAAATTTGTTTGCGCTAAATCTCGGGCAGTTTTCCCTAGTTGTTTGGTTGAAGACGCAGTTCGTCGGTTATTAGAAAAAAAAAACTGTAAATAATTTAAGATTTTTCTTATTTTTTAATTTTCTCCCGCCTGCGTGCGGGGTATTATGCGCAAACAAGCGTTGTAAGCTTTTATTTCTTGCAGTTTTTCGGAATAAATTTTTGTCATTGTGGGTTTATTCGAATCCGTTGTGCTCAAGATTTATTTAAGGTGTCAAAAATTGTGTAATAAATTATTTGTGATTTTCAGAAGTTGATCGAGGCTACCGACTTTCTCGACTTGAAAAGTTCTAAGTCATATTAGGATTTTTTTATACCAGATTCTGGATGTGTACGAGGAGAGAATATTATAAAAAATTAAATTCAGTTTCAATTTTGATTTATTTTTAAGCTAGCTGGACAGGTTGTGGGTGGTGTAGTGACCGCACGCCATTGCATAGAGCAACACATATCCAAAATTCACATACACAAATGCGGTCGTCATCGAGCGCACTGTATATGCGATGATGTTTTTATTCAGAATTTCGGAAAGAATGGGGTTAAGTAAGACCCCTTCCCCAACGCTCTCAAAAACGCTGTACTGTATTATTATAATCTTTTCCTAACATAACTAATGGATAATTTTCCCTAGCATCAGGCACCATGCTACCTTTTTTTATGCCAATCCACAATTCGAGTTGACTTACCCTTACGCTGCCAAAATTGCCGTCGATATTCCATATCTTCATAGCTTATTAATTAAAGTTTCGAACGTCGGGAAAGACGACTTCGTCTCGTGGGGGGAAAACAAAAATATTTCAAACAGTAGAAATTGGACTGTGAGAGAAACTAACCCACATTCTTAATCATCTGGCGCCACGGCGACTCAACTCTTCATAATTTCAAAGATCGACGACAAAGGGTGGGTTGTTACATAAAAAGATTAATGCGCTTAGTATTTATTTTAATAATTGCAATGGAAATTAGCGCAAAACAAAAGTTATTGTTTTACTGGAAGTTTTCACCAGGAAACGTATATCATTGTATTATAGAAGAGAAGACGAATGATCATAAAGTCAAGCATAATAATTATATCTAAATTTTCAATGTAGGCCAAACGTCACGTGGAGAAATTTACAATAGTGCAAATTCGTTTAAGGCGAAGTCATGTTAAATTTCTTTTTGTGTTTCCGTCTTCAGAATTTGCAAAAGCAGAATAGTCTTTCTTCTAGTAGTTGTAAAAGAAATTAAAACTGTCGCTTTCGTAATTGTTTTGCAAATGCTAATAATTCTGTTTGGTTACTGTTTGGAGAAACTATATGCACCAACACTTGTAGGAGAAATTGTGCGCACAAGGTTTTGAGACACTCTAAACTACTGTGTTTTTTTTACTTTAAATAAAACTTATAGGTGCTTATTAATTTCATAATCAAAGGCCAGCCGTTTATCTTCACAAAGTACGTATAGTTAAAGAAAGTTGCTCGTCGTAGGTAACCTAAGACGATGCAGTGCCAGTCATCGCTAAAGAAAGTATGTGAAAGTTCGACCTAGAACTTGTAGCTCCCTGTCTTGAATCTACAATAATTATTCCTTTAATTCTCTCAAGGTCAACTGCCTAAAATATGGGTACTTTTAAAATTTTTCATTCTTAACGATTTGGGAACCAAAAATGTCACTCCGAAGTCAGAAAGTGGAATACATTTCAGAATTTCTTTGTAAAGTGAAATATTATGAAGTACGAAGGAAGAATGTGTGTCTAATAAATGTGTAATTGCAGACGACTATTTCATGCATGAGGTAGCAGACATAGACGCGCTCTCAAAATTTCTTTAATTGTGTAAGTGTAACCGCTAAATATTATTAAGTAGGTACACGCTCCTTAACAGTTTTGCAAGGTGCCTAATTGGAGTATGGGTAATAAAAATGTAGGTTTATGTGAACGTTGTGCAATATACCCAATAGACGCCTGATGCCCAGTTTAATTAACGAACCCCTCACAAATCGAAATAATTGTCGTCTTCTAGGAAAATCCGTATTCAGCCCATTGTTTCTAATTGCATCGATCTTGAAAATCGCACTAAAAATACTTGGCCACTATCTACCGTAGGTAACAATGCCTGTATTACGAAATTGGTGTAGGCCAATTAACTCGACTTCTTCCTCACCACAACCCCCCTGCATAACGGAATCTTAGTCAGTCCCATTTTGTGCAGGTGGTTGGTCAAACGACAGTGGCTTGTGACAATTTCTGTCGCAAGGTTTATCTTCACCCTACGATGCTAATTCTCTGGTTGGGGTTTGCAGAAAGATCTTGGAATGGAACTGTCCTGGAATTTTCGACCAATGTCTGCAATGCTCTTTCGTGAGTTTTCCCTGAATCTCCTTTTTGGTTGTGTTATATGTAATCCTACAGGCCGGTTCGGGACCTAATGATGGTTCTGGAGGGGGGGTTCTTCCCCAGGAAAAAGTGACACTTCAGTCCCTTAAATGAATGACAAAACACGTCGATTTAGTCCACGAAGTACAAAAATCAATATAGGATACTATTAATAGTCTTATCGTTTGTCTAAATTACTAAATAAACGATAATTTGATTTCAGTGTCGTGCAATCGAGAGATAATTGGATACCCTTTAACTCTTCAATTGCCCCAATATGATAAAATCCACAATAAAATGGGGTACCGTCGGAAAGATACGTAGTGTTAGGTTTCCAACCGCTTCGCCATGAACAAAACGTGCTCGGTACTGTTGATGTTAAAAATTTCGATGCAATGTACAGTACCTAGTTTCAAAAAGAACACAGTCAAGGTAAATGGTGAAAGCCAAACAATTGGTGGTTAAATTTACCCGGCACCATTCGATTTAAAGGTAGAATTTTCAACTGCAAAGCATGAAGGCGCAGTTCAGGGAATTTACCTTATTATTTTATTATGTTGTTTTTGAAACTAGGCACTGTACATTGCATCGAACTTTTTAGCAACAACAGTACCGAGCACGTTTTGATCATGGCGAAGCGGTTGGAAACCTAGCATTACCTATCCTTCTAACGATACCCCTATTTTATTGTGGATTAGAGCAATTGAAAGGTTAAAGGGTATCGTGTATCATGCGATTATACGGAACTGAAATCACATAAATTTTATAGGATGTTTAAATTATTCGACTTTGCTATGATAAATGCTGCAATTTGTTGTTGATTTGTATTCTAGTCTAGTCAAACTTGATCCCGTTGCTCTCCACAATTTTCCGCATAAACATACTCTCAGTTCAAACAAAGGCTGCACATTACTGTAGCTCAAAAATAGAATTATATGGCTCCATCGAAAAATATGTAACTATTTATTTATTATATTAATTGAACTCTAATATATCTAGCCAAATTAACTGACTCATTTAATCTGAAAACTTTGCAGCTATTTTCAGGACTATAGCTTAATAACTTAAATCTTTTATTTGAACACTAGATCGATTGCTCTCAAACGGCAAACTGACTTTTTTTAAATGAAATACGTTTATATGGATTAAAAAAACAGCATTTAGTGAAAATATCTCAATTAAAATGCGTATGTCTCGTAATCCAAAAATATCGATAATTTGCACATATTTAGTCCTACGAAATTAGTTATAACTGATAACTTTTGATAATGAACTTCAAATATATTATTTGCATCTTCCTACAATTTATTGATTGCACTTAGACCCCACTATATGTCGACTCGCTATCTGTGAAATTTTTGGGTATCCAGATCGACCCAGAATTATATTTTGGATAGGATAAGTAGAAGTATTAGTAAAAACGTACCTATTTATTTTACGCCGTTTATCTGAGAATGTTTCAAAAAATGTCGTAATAAAAGCGCTGCCCGATAAATAAACGAAATTATGAGCCGATAGTTGTTAAACCTATCGAGGGACAAGTAATTCTATATGGCCATAACGACGTACGGTAGGATCGCCCCTGCCTCGCACATAGAATTAGACATCCCCTAACGTTTGAATGCAATTTATTTTCAAGTACTGACAGCAGCGTATAGGAAACAGAGTTCTCCTTCATTGGACGAAGATGATATTTTATTTAACACTAGTATTAGTATAAGGGTGGTACTCTATTAAAAGAAGAAGGCAATACATCCTTTGAATAAGAAGCGAAGTCAGTTTGGTGAATTCCATAACTTTTTTAATGGTCTAAAAAAGATCATCTATGGTTTTTTGAGTACCTACATGCGAATGAACATTGATACATTCGACTAAAGTCCGAGAAAGAGACAGAGACAGAAAATGGACCAGGATCAATTCCTGAAATTATATATATTATAGGCAGGCAGAAACGAAAACTAATGGGCGGGATTTTTGGAAAAACATTTTGGAGCGCGCAACGGCATCGAACTTTTTTTTCAAAAAAACAACTTAAAATTTTTATATAAGGTATTTGAAATACATTATTTTTTTATGTATTAACTACAACAATTGTACCAGATTTTATTACAAACTGAGAAAAAAAAACTAATCATTCTTTGGAAGACCTAATGAAAAACTGAGAATTACAATAATTACTTACATGATGCCTTGTGAAATTAAAATAAATAAAAATAAATATAATCAATAAATAAAGATGAACAAAAATTAAACAAATTTTTCAAAACCCCCTCGTGGGTGTTGTCGCGTAACACAACTGTAAATGATTAGTAACGGGCAAATATAGACCACAGCAGCTATCAATTAGCGAAAATTCCAAGTTTTTAGGTGACCCAGGGTCTGAGGTCTCGATGGAACAAGCAAATAGACAGACAGACAGACAAACGACTGAAAATCGAGCACATTGCAAAAACAGAAAGCAATTTTCAGTTACGTCATAACATCCAAATAACATTGAATTCTGTAAGAGGTCTCGTGGGACTTTAAACAATTTAGTGTTTAGTAATAAAGCGGCATATACAGCAAATTAATTTGACTTTCGGCAGTGTTCATTAGACATAAAGGATGTAAGACTGTCAAACACTTTTTTTTTGTTAAATATTTGCTTCGAGCTAGGAAGCTATTCTGTCAAGGATTTTGTAACTGGTTTTCTCTATCTAGTGACATAAAAATCCAATCCATCCATCCATAAGAAATAACAAAGTTGAGGTAGAAAGATGAGAAACAATCACCAAGGGTTTGTTAAAATTATTTTTTGATATCTTTGAAAATAAATGAACACCATGTCGCCAGTGTATACTAAAACATGCTCTAAGTAGTGCCCTATAGTTATTTACGAACTGTTTGTATTGTCATGAAAATAGGAATTACAATTTTGGAATGTGCCTTGCCTTGGAAGCTGCCAGGAGCAGAAATCTTCAGCGACCACTCTCTACCGGTAGGAAAAATAAAAAGCAGGGGCAGAGATGTAACTATAAGAGTAAACAAGAATACAAAAAGGTAAATCACACCCACAAATAGCAGAAAATTATATGCGTATCATAGAAAGAAAGATTGAGAGAATGAAAACTGGAAAGGAAGGAAAAGCGACAATTGGAATGCAGATAAAAGCGATATTGACACCAGCAGCAGACGAATCATGCGGAGTAAAGAGGGTAAACAACCACATCAAACGAACAGCAGGTTATAAGGTTATACACTGCCTTTTTTTGAGCCCCGAAAAAAAAATTGTCTCAGATCGACCCGGAAAAAAATGTTCTTATAGAATGTGGCCTGTAGAATCCATAATTTCAAATAGTTCCAAGATTGGGCTACTAGTTCAAAAGTTACAGCCCTTTGAATTTTCTTACGAAATTGGTTTCTAGTCCATAACTTTTGATTGAGAAGTCCGATCGAAAAAGTACGAATTGTTTTAGATTCTACGCACCAAAATTAATAAAAAAAGTGTTTTCCCGAGAAATTTTGGTGCAGTCGATTTTTGGTAAAAAAGGAAGGTTATACACTGCCTTTTTTTGAGCTCCGAAAAAAAAATTGTCTCAGATCGACCCGGAAAAAAATTTTCTTATAGAATGTGGCCTGTAGAATCCATAATTTCAAACAGTTCCAAGATTGGACTTCTAGTTCAAAAGTTACAGCCCTTTGAATTTTCTTACGAAATTGGTTTCTAGTCCATAACTTTTGATTGAGAAGTCCGATCGAAAAAGTACGAATTGTTTTAGATTCTACGCACCAAAATTAATAAGAAAAAGTGTTTTCCCGAGAAATTTTGGTGCAGTCAATTTTTGGTAAAAAAGGAAGGTTATACACTGCCTTTTTTTGCGCCCTGAAAAAAAAATTGTCTCAGATCGACCCGGAAAACAATTTTCTTATAGAATGTGGCCTGTAGAATCCATAATTTCAAACAGTTCCAAGATTGGGCTTCTAGTTCAAAAGTTACAGCCCTTTGAATTTTCTTTCGAAATTGGTTTCTAGTCAGGGGCGGGCCAGGTGGAATTGCATAGGTTACGGGCCATTAAAGTATTAGTGTAGTAATGAAGGTGGCGGGGGGGTAGCTCTGCGGTGCACCACAAAAACATTTTTTGCTTCATTTTAAAGTACTCCTTTTTCGGAAATCAATTACAATACAGGTTTTTTTTAAATTGCAGCTGATAATTAAAAGTAACAAAATATACAATCCAAACGAGGCGCGTCGCCTATCATTGTATTTCATCACTTTCATGCTACGACAAAAAATGATAAATTCATTGTAAAACACTTCAATTAAAACAGAATTTTTTAATTTTTTAACAACCTAACATCAACCCCAATTAGAGAAACGTGTTAATAACTTATTAATAGTGCAAGAAACTAAATACAGCACATACTTATAAATTTCCAACGGGCCATTATGACGTACAGGCCAGGTGGCAATCGCCACCCGCCCCCCCCGGGCCAGTCCGCCCCTGAAGATAAGGAAACTGAGGTGGAAACATATCTAAACAGTAAATCAGAAGACACGTACAATAAGTATAAGGAACAAGGGGACACAATGAAGAACACAGTTAGAGAAGCCAAGCATGCAGAGTGTCAAGAATTTGGTAGAAAACTCGAAAGTGGCAGCAAGGGAAACCAAAAAATATTCTTTCCAATACTGAAATCGCTGAGCGAAGAGAAAAAATTACAAAGCGGTCAGCAGTATATTGAGTAGGTGGAGAAAGTACTTTCAGGAACTGTTAACGAACAAAAAACCCCAGTGGATGAAGAAGAAAAAAAAGAAGGAATGGAGAAAAAAGACGAGAGGTCAAATAACCATGGAGAAAGAAAGACTGTAGAGAAGTAGGTGATGGAGGCGATAAGAACACTGAAAAATGGTCAATCACCATCACAAGTATATAAAAAGGCTTGGAAGGAAGAAAGGATTTTTAATCGGTCCATTCATTTTTGAGACAGACGGGCAGACATCGGAAAATTATGAACTCTCTAGAAGCTCATTAATAATGAAGTTATATTTCCTGAAGTGCCACCATGTTTTAAATTTCCAAATGCATAGGAAAATTTACCTAGAAAGGGAGGTCTAACTTAAGGTTCGAAAAAACCTAGATATCACCAAAGTTTGCGTTTGTAATAAAGAATTTATTTTGAATTCACTTGTACCTGTGTGTAGGCCACCAGTTTTTCTTAACTGTAATCGCAAACTTTTATGGTACCCTGTATTCATACATGCGTTGCAGACATCTATTGGCCAAACTACCCAACAATAGACAACAGCTGACTGTGACAGCTGACAGCTGTGACGGCTGTGTTGACATAATTTTTGTCACCCATTATTTATTTATTAAAAATGTGTTTAGTTATAAACAATCGTTATTTATTACCAACATCGCTAAGTAGGTTTAGGCCTGAATAAATTTTCGCAATAACAAATCGACAATACGCCTTTGTAATATAGAATGTGCGAGAATGGTGCCGAATATGTTGATACGGTTGATCCCAGGGTACAAATCGAATTGGAACGGTTAAACAATGCCACAGACGAAATCAATAAATTGGAAGTTGAGTTGGACGAATGTCGAGCCGCTTTCAGGTTGTTACTATGTGAGAGCACGGCGAAAGTGGATACGCTGAGATTAAAATTGGGTTTGTGCGTGGAACGGGCGAAGCCTTATTACGAAGCACGCTTTTGTGCGAATGAAGCCTTAAAGCAGACACAAATCGCTGCTATGCGGTACGAACGAGCCAATAGTGCGCATAGTGCCGCTCGTGAAATGGTCTACTTAGCTGAGCAAGGGTTAGGTGGTAGAACTTTAGGTTTGGAGCACATTTCGATTAGTCAGTCTTTTGATGTAGATTTTTACAGATCCGGCATGGCAGGAAATGCTAAATCACGCTACGCAAAGGGTTAACGATGCCGAAAGAGAACGCGCACTTGCCGGCCAGGAGCATAGAATTGCGTATGTTAAGCACGAGGCGGCAAATGCAAAGGTGCAAAGCTTGCAAAAGGAATTAAAACGTGCCATTGCTAAAAGCAGGTCAGCTTAAATATGCACGGGCAACTTTTAATTTTATTTCACGTTTTTCTGTTTAGTTTATCCATTCGACGTTCGTTTATGCTTATGAGTAGTTTAGCCTACAGACATGATTTAATTTTTTTGTAAGTAGTTTTTTACTTTCGTTTGTACACTCTTAAGTTTACAAAACGAGGGGGAAATCACTGGAAAAATTAAGTACTCTAAAAAATGCCCTTGCTACTGAAATTTGTACCCTATAATATGTGAAATACTTCAAAATGTTTCAAATGCAATTTTTCATCCTTGCGCACAGGATTTTCCTTTGAAATGCCAGTATTTTCTTGAAGTTCCTTAATACTTAATGCAATAGTGCATATTATTATGCACTGTAAGAGTAGATAATTATATATTGATCTGTGGCATTTGGTATACATTCTAAAGATAGTTGTGGAATACTGGCATATTCCTGCATTACCTATAACCCCCCGCTCCTCCTTGGTGATGATTCATGATGCGGTTTAAGACTAACTCCCCCTACTGTGGGTACCTACAATCACGTGTATTTTTTTGTAGTACAAGGTATCTTTAAAATGTTCAGAATATGTTTAAATACAAGTAAGTACCTACTACCTATAACCTAATTTAATTCTGAAAAATTTAGGACCATGATCAAAATGTCCAGATAGGCATTAAGGTTTCAGGTTTAGAAATGGCGCCTTTTAGCGAAAGAATAAATACACGCGATTATCACACTACACCCCCTCCCCCACCCCTTGTAATATTTCGTGATTTTTTCAAACCCCTCCCTGCTACTATGAGCGTCAAGTGATCCCCACTACACCTTTTCCACTTTTATTCGAGAAACTATCAAGTTAATTTGAGAAAGTATCAATTGTATTTGAGAATAGTAAAATGTATTTGAGAAAACAACAAATGTAGTTCAGAATAGTGATTTGTATTTGAGAAGGCATCAAATGAATTTGAGAGTAGTAAATTGTATTCAAGAAATGGTAAAATTAAGTATTTGAGAATCAATAACAAAATCACATGTATAACATAGCCTGATGCTGCTGCTGCTGTTGCGGGACTACATACAGTAGCGGAATTATAAAAATTGGATTCCTAATTATAATTCATTAGGAATAATATTACATTCTGAAATACAATAAAATTAAATGATACTTTCTCAAATACAATTGACTATTCTCAAATACATTTGATGTTTTCTCAAATCCAACTGACTATTCTCATCTACTTTGACGTTTTCTCAAATACAAGTAACAATTCTCAAATACAATTTACAACTTCTCGAATAAAAGTGGAAAAGGTGTAGACCATTATGGCACACATTCAATCGTGATTAAACTAAGAAATGCAATTTCTCAATAATTGTTGGGAAGATTTTTACATACAAGTGGGAGAGGAGAAAGGGACACGTATGCCAGACAGTTACATTTGGCATCTGACCTTCGCTCAGTTCAGAGAATCATGTTTTGGCAATTGATGCGTGGGTTATTTTGGTACTTCGATCAAAGGCTTATATTTCGTCAAGTTTCATTATACTTGGTTTGAATGCAAGCTTAATATTAATTGCCCCATAGTTCAGAGAGCTATATCGAAATCATATTTTGGTGGGCGGTTAGGGTATATTAATAGCGTATATTAATAAACACAAAGGCGATCGAGTTCCATTTTTCTTTACACTTTTTTTACACAATACAGTATTTTGACCCATAAAAAGAAATATGTAAAAAATGCAATCCCTATACTTCGTGATCACATGTACCTATTTAATTTGAATATTTTATCCGAGATTTTATCTTTACTGTATGAGTTATTGGTACATTCCCCTATTCAAAATATGCAACGCCTTCTCAATGCTAAACAAAATTCCCAATCACTGAAACAAAATACCCAAACTATTTTGCTTGTGTGTACTTCTTGTCTATGAATGAAATACAATACCGTTTTTTTTAATACAAATGGTTCCCATAGGTCGATTTCTTTAGGAACATCAAAGTTACTTTACTCAAATTCAATATGCAAAATTCCTAAAAATAACCGGCCAGCAATTTATGTAATGCAAAATATTCAAAACAACTTACAGTAACTGACATGGATTAGATTGCTTTCGGATTGCAATTGATTCCAATTTCCGATGTCCATACGTATTTCGAACCGGCTCCAATTTTTCGAAAAATAAAAGGCGATATCATTATTATGCATTGGAATAAAACGTCAATGTTCTGCTGTATTGAAATTAAAATTTTGCTTTAATAGTCTTTATGGTATTACCTCGTCTCTCTGGCAGCTTTTGAATTTTAATAAGTACGTTTTTTATAGCCACTTTTTCGCACTCATGTAATATGTGCTTACTCTTTTAAAGGTTAACCTTGTCTGCCGTCTAACAAAACAGCATACAGATACACGGTTCCTTTCTTCGCTTATCTTGAAAGACAAAAACCCAGACACCTTTTTTTGAAGAATACGCCTTTTATTCCAGACTTTTATTCCAGACAATTTTAATTCTGTTAAAGCAGTGTTAAACCAGTGTACCATATTTGACAGTTGACCACTCGCTTTATTTATATGCAGGTAATGTATAGTTTCATAATTTCGTTAATTATTTCTAATAATAAATAGTTCTTTACTTTCTACCAAATAAATTCAGTAAGAAAATGAACCTTTGAATTTTGCAAATTCTTGTATTGAAATTGTTGAATAAAAAATCACTTACAACAATATTTAATTCTAAATTACATTTTTACATTAGTTCATAAACAAAAATAATAGAACTAACCTTGGACTACAAGTCTTGTCGATCATGGAATGGATAGAAGCTCTAGGAACAACTGGATGGTTATAATACAGATGGTATCAGATGTTTTTTTTTCAGGAAAAGTGCACTTGGAAACCCGCCGATTTCTTCTGGTAATTAATAGGTAATACTTCAAGTGGGAATTTTTCTTGATTACAAGGGATGTTTGCCTGTTATTTGTAAGTGGAAATTAATTTCTCATGCTTTGATCTGTGTGCTCAGTTTACTTTGTTACTGTTTAGTATTCTTAGAAAATCCTCAGTAAGCACTTGCACCAAAAATACCTTTATAACGACGTCTCCAAGAATGGAACCCATTGAATTTAGTTTGTTGTTGAAATGTTGACAGTTTTTTAGTTTCAAGTTCACCACTTAAGACGATTTAAATATACGCGTATCTCGTGATATTTATTTACTGCGTCTCGAATACGACGAAACGCTTTTTTTTATCTCGTATTGATGTATGCGTTCAGTCATCACACTTATTTTCGCGTTCGAAATAAAGCTTTAAAGAATTTTAATTTACTTATACTGCTTAGTGTATAATAGGAATCCTTTGTGTATATTAAAACGCAACTTTACTAAACCCTCCTCCGTTGAAGAACTGGTCGTAAAATTTTACACAATAACTTTACATGTCTTGAGCTGATCTTATAATTCGAAATAAGAAAACTATTCCAATTGAAATCTTGCGATCTCTCCTCGATTGCTGAGAGACTTCATCTGCTACTTTTACACAACCGAATGACCCCCTCTTTAATTACTGAGTGTAGGTACACCAAATTTACGCTAGTGACTTCCTCCTTAGTTACGCATTGATTTGTTTGCGTAATCGCAAATTGTCATTTAATTGTGACATCTTTCTAGACCGTACTTTGAAATGAAAGCTCAATTTAACCAAATGCTGGAACATCAAAAAATGAAGGTTGAACATTTAGATTCACTAGTATCTTCTTCGAAACTGACTTACGCGGACGCTCTTCGGAATTTAGAACAAATATCTGACGAGATACACAAATCACGAAATAAATCAAACGCGATTCTAAATTCGACAAAAGCGATGACGAATCACCATCAGGCGAATCAGATTTCCGAAAGCAACCACTTCGCAGACGAATACAAAAGTCTTCCTAGCAAATTAAATCATATTCTATCGCCAATAAGCAATAAAATGGAAGACGTAGAAGGTTACAAAAGCTTAAATTTAGGAAATGGCTCTTCGTCCATGTCGCCCATATCACAAAGCGAAAAATCCGATTGCGAAGTTCACAATAGTCGCTCCAACGAATGGACCGAGATTAATCTCGACGTGTCAAGTCCGGAGGAAGATTTACCGTATAAAAGGTTGGATGTGGACAATGAAGACGATAAACCGAAGTTGGTGAGGCAGAAGACTTTGCCAAATCCGAAGATTGAGCACGAATTTAGTTCGATACGGTCGAAAATGAAGTTGGACTCGTCCATATCTAATTGGATAACGAGATCATCGGCGAAAAACGATGCAGATTGTCTCAATTCTAGTAAGGCTTTACTAAACTATCTCATTATTTAAGGCAAAGGGTTAACCATTTGTTAAGTGCGTGCCCTAAGCCAATCAAGACCTGTCTGAGAACCATGAAGAATCTATATAGAGCTGTTCTTACATTTGTCAGGCCGGTTCTCTCACAAATTGGTGCATTTTGATAACAATTAAGAGATTAATACCCCCTCCTTTCCAAAAGTGAAGTAGCTCATAGTTTATTGTACCGCCCGCGCTATTTGGGCGTTTTGAGGAACACCATGAGCATTTTGCAGAATCTAGCTTTCCAATCTATGTTCAAAGAGGCAGATATCTTGAAACCATGGTTAACCTTTTGATTCAGCTTTATAGTAACAATTCTAAAAAAAGTGAACAAATGATTTCAAGTGGCAATTTTCAGGTCGACGTCAAAGTTTGGACAATATTTTAGGCCCAACCGGCGAAAAGGTAAAGGAGATCTTTTCACAAGGAATGATGATGCTTAATATTAGCTCGCTAACCGAGAGGCGCAATAGTGAGCCAAAACTCGGTATTACCGAAGATAAAGGTAAGGTCGGTTCAAAAAAGTTACCCAGCCCCTTAGAACGAACTGCTAATTACCTAACAGCGGAAGACGACTCCTCTGACACAGAAAGTTTGGCAAGGTATCAGTGCTCGTGTTTAATTTTTCCACTTACATTTTTCCGTCTTTTAGCGTCGACATGCTGAATGAGGATCAAATAAATTCTCTTATGCTGGATAAGGATTTAGTTTGCGAGCAAGTGTTGGGAACAAATATCTTAGAAATTGTTCCTTTACCTTGCACTTCTAGTCAGCGCTAAATTGCTCTTCCTCTACCGAAAGTATTGTTTCTTTAGGTCTATGTACAGGGTGATAAATCCATACACTTACAGAAAGTAGTGCCCTGCATTCTATTTTTTTGCCTTCTGCAGTATTCTTTGCTTGAGCTTTAAGTACACATTTGGAGTTTTATGTTTTAATACAATTCCAAAAGGGTGATATTAATTTTAATTCTGTGGCAATTTGTTTTTATGTTTAAGGAAAACAAGGGTAAAGTTCTATTCAACTTTTTGACTGAAAATTTTAGGCCAATATTACATGAACATGACATTTTGAAAATTGTTTACAACGCAATGTATTATATTAGGCTTTTTTTATTAAGTGGCGGAAATTTCACTCAAGACTGTTCTGTCAACCCAACCCAATTTACACAAAAACCATCGTAATCATAGCCGTAGCTGGGCATCTACTGCACTAGGTCAAGCTGGTTGACAGATAACTACAATTACTGCAGTTTGTAGTTTTGGTACTCGTGCACTGTGAACGCTGTGAACAATCTAGTCTTCATTTAATCTGTGCGGTTCAAATGAAGTAATTTGATAGGAAACCTAACTTGAAATGGGTAATTGCGCTTGTTAAAAAAAATGTCATGTTTTTGGGCACCTCCATACAGTATGATCTAGCGCTAACAAAGCCTTAATTGATTTTAGTGTGAGCGTATTTCATCAAATAAATAGTCAAAGTTATGAAATATGCTTTTGAGGCATAGCGTAGCATGCCAAGATGTGATATACTAAGCTATACTATACGTGACTCGGAACATACTGTATGTTGATAATTTGTTAAATTTCTAGTTTACTGTATAGTCTAGTCAAAAATAATAACGGACAGGTTTGGAGAATCTTTGCAGTTTTGCTCTTTTGTGTTTTACTACGCCACATTTGCTGAGATTCAAATTATAACATACGGAGCGTAAAACATAATTTAAAACATCTTCTGTGACTAGCAGAGATAGCAGCTGCGCAAGCGCGGTTCTGTCCTTTTATGTCTAAGTACATACAGTATGATCTAGCGCAAACTAACTTTTAATTGATTTATGGATAGTGTAGGAGTATCCTTCTGATTTTATGATTCTTTCCCAAAATTCCTACCACAAGATGACATACGTACCTATAGCGAAAAAGAGATTCGACTCCCAGCGCCATTTGGGATCTGGAAATCCTTTAAACATGAAAATAACCCTCAGTTCATTAGGCGATAATTAAAAAGCTTGGTGGATATTTTTGAATTTTAACGTATGCCCGCGAAGGTTTCTGATTTAGTAAAACACTTCCCGAAATTCCCACGGGAACGGAAAAAACGAGATTTTACGTTTTACAGTTGAAACGATGGCAGATATAGCCTTGACATTTAGAATGTCGGTTTCTTTAAAGGTGTAAGTACTTCGAAAGCATCGCGGGAACGGGAAAAAATAGATACACGACATCTCCGCGATCCACTGTAAGAAAATAGTACGAAATAACAATAGTGTTAATACATGAAGAGTTGTATGGAATTATCATATAAAGGGTATCCCAAAAAAGAACTGTGCTGACCACATTTTGACGGTAGTGGAGCTGAAACTATTGTCACCATTCATAGCAGCCATTCTGAGAAGAATCTCAATTAGCTTCACCTCTTCAGCACATCACGCTTTTGCTCTTTCGACCTTATACCCATATCTCATCAACTTCCAGAATTTGAACGTGGGCAAACGCATTAAAATGACTTTTCACATTGGAAATCAAAATCGGTATCGCCGCGCAAAAACTCCCATAAGAATTGCATTGCCCTTTGTTCCCTGAACTGTAAAGTCAGGTGCGACGGGCTAGGTGAACATATTTATTTCTATGGTAATTAACTGTCAGGTACATAGATTGAACCGTAACATATAAGTTCAAACCTCTAACAAAGATGTGGGTCAAAACTGTCTGACCTACAGGTATGGCTCATAACATAGCCTGGGAAAATAGAATGTGTGGCTGTAGTCAAACAACCATAAAAGAGCATCAATGCAAAAGTCCTCTTTTTGTTTTTTTTCCAAAACCATTTGACTGGACTAATAGTATTATCTACAGTGCATATTTAAGAAAGTTAGGTATATATGATGGGGCATCTTGTGTCTGTATAGAAAATGAAATTTGTTTTTTTCCGACACTTGCATATCACCTTTATATCCAATAAAATTAGAGCCCCCAACCACTTTCTAATTTCCAACATATGTGGGACTCGAGTATAGATGTTACAAGTTTGTGGATATAAAGAAAACATTCAGATTAATTTATGTAATTACAAATAGCCCTTTTGCAATATGTTGCCTGTAAAGTTGCGTTCCATTTTTACATAGATACTATTTTTATCTTTTAGCTCACATGCTTTGGTGGTTTTGAACTAGGGATTTGTCTTAAAACATGCATGTGGTGCCCCATCTTGTATATACAACACTATGCAAATGAGGTTGTGGTAGTAGATAAATTGTAAAGATTTGCCAGATAGCATAATACAAATTTATATCATTATAGTGGAGGGAAGTACAAAATAGTGTAATTTATTTTATTGATAGATGTGTAAGGGACTTATTTGCGTGACTTCATCGACAAAATGTAAATCAGACTCTACTAAACTAAATGCTTTACCAATGTAGTGTTTACCTAAACTTAAGCAATACAACTGTAAACGCTATACATTTTTCTGTAGATAAAGTTCAAATTACCAAAGATTTATATGGTGTTTTTATACTGCCTATGTACTGCTCGTTTATTCCTCGAAGAGGCATGAGAATTTCAGTGTAAGCCCGCTCACTAGATGCGCAGTAAACAGTGATGAATACTGGGGGGATTTCCTCATTATGTCGAAAGTGTTATTACCCATCACTGGATTATTAAAATAACATCGTCTATAATTATGACAAATCTGAAGGCCAATATAAGTGGAAATGGTCATTAATAATTGATATAAAATGGGCAGCATTCCCTCGTTTACTGTTTAGTTATTAGTAGTAAGAGTGTAATAATAAAATTTGTCAAGTTGTTTTAAGGGAGTCGGCGCGCGTACAGGTTATCTTTCTTTATAGACCATCATTCTGTCCTGGCGAGCATAATACTTATGTCTTAATCGAGGGTAGGTACATATTTATTTAAAGTTTCAATCTAACAATTTTTAAAACACATTATCACTACGCATGATGTCCAATGGCGCATACAGTAGCCACATACGTTTTCAAGCAAATATCTGTTTCATTTTTAGCTTCTTCGACACATCGTTGTGCCAATTCTAAACCGACATACGGGTGCATGGCAAGCACTTCCACCTCAATGTCTTTACCATCAGGAGTGAGTGCATTCTGGCGGTTGTAAAGACACCATACGTAGCAATGAAATGATTCCTCATTGGGAAAATGTAAATCCTTGTACATCTTTTTTGGAATCTGCGGATCAACGTTTGTCTCCTTCGCGCATTCATCAAGGAAGGGGGCGTCTTCTTCCTCCCAGGCTCTTCTTATTTCATCCCTTAACTAAAACAGAAATTCTAGTAATTGTAATACTTGGGTTTTGGGAGAACCTGTGAATTGACCAGAATAAATAGAGTACACAGAACGCAAAACGCTTTCATTTTGATTGTGGACGGTAACTGTAGTCGGTTTAAATAAATTCCATCATTTCCTTACAATGTGCAATGGTTGCGATAAACTTCTCACAGAAACTACGTAAAGGTCTATATTTAAACCTGTGAAAATGCGGCGATGCCTGTCAAACTACTCTATTTTATGTATGAGTATGAATAAAGAATACAGGCATACATTTTTGAGTCCCCAATTGAATAATGATTAATAAAGTTGACTTAATTCGGGATGCAAAAACGTGTGTTAGCTTTTAAAATCTTTTTTTTAAATAAATTTAAGTGGACAGTACCGTATTTCTTTTGACGCAAATAAGCATATTGTCATTTAAAAAAAACTGAATTGTATGTAAAAAAGAAAACTTCCGAACCGCTGCCCCGGCATTAGACAATTTTAGGAATCGAATGGAATCGAACTATTTGGGATATGTGCAAAATATTTACAGCAACCTTAAGAAGCAAAAAAAGCACAGTATACAATATTTATTATTTGGACATTGAAATTGGAACTGACTGAAGCATATACCTAGTAGATACATACGTTTTCATGCAAATAGCTTCCTCGACACATTTTTGTGCCAATTCTAAACCTATAAAGGGTGATGTGGCGAGCACGATCGCGTTAATGTCGGTACCATCAGGAGTGATTACATTCAGCGACGGGCGTAAAGAAACTTCATGTAGCAATGGAATGATTCCTCATTGGGAAAATGTAAATTTCGATACCTGCATCATTTTGGGAATCATCGGATCAACGTTTGTCTCCTTGACCCATTCGTCAAGCAAATGCTCGTCTTCTTCTTCCCAGGCTATTCTTACTTCATCCCTTAACTAAAATAAAACTTTTAGAAATTGTAAGTTGGTTTTTGAAAGAACAAGTAGGGTTCAAAGAACGCAAAACGCCTTTTGATTGTTTACGGCAACGAGTCGGTTTAAACAAATTCCATCATTTTCTTGTAAATTTGCAATGGTTGCAATAAATTTCTTACAGAAAATAAGTAAAAGATTATTTAGTTAAAACTTATGTGTGAAAATGCATTGATGCGTGTCGCAAACCACTACCTATCTTTATGTCTGAATAATAAAGAATGCATGTATACTTTTTTGAGTACTTACTTAATTAAATAATTGTTAATAAATGCAAAAAAGTGTTTTGGCTTTTAAAATCAGTTTTTTTAAATTTAAATGGACAGTGTCGTATTTCTTTTGACGCAAATAAGCATATTGTAATTTAAAAAAAAACTGAATTGTATGTAAAAATGAAAACTCCCGAACCGCTCCCCCGACATAAGACTATTTTAGGAGTCCAACGGAATCGACCTATTTGGGATAGGTGCAAAATCCTTTACGGCAGCATAAAAAAGGAAACTCATTCAAAGGTTTGTTGAGTTAACGTGCCCAGGTTTACACTGCTTAATAGATACAGGTACAGGTACAGGGTGGCACAACGAGAACGACTGAATAACTCGCAAGGAAATGGTTTTTGTAAAAAGTACCAAAGAATTATATGATGTTTTCATAATGCCTAACAAAATGACCAGATTTCATGTTAATAAAAATAACATTGTATTTATAGCCTTTAAATATCAATCAGCTCATCCTAAAATGAGTCAGTAATAGTTATTTATTAATCTATATATGCTTATCTAAACTTTCAGGCTAACAATATTTTTAAACACATATTATTATCAATTATTCAAATTATGCTCAACGAGACATACAGTAGATACATACGTTTTCATGCAAATATCTGTCTCTTTTTTAGTTTCTTCGACACATTTTTGTGCCAATTCTAAACCTATAAACGGTGACGTGGCGAGCACTGTCGCGTTAATGTCTTTACCATCAGGAGTGAGTACATGCAGACGATCGTAAAGACACTTCATGTAGCAATGAAATGATTCCTCATTGGGAAAATGTAAATTACGGTACATCATTTTGGGAATCATCGGATCAACGTTTGTCTCCTTGACGCATTCGTCAAGGAATTGCTCGTCTTCCTCTTCCCACAGGCTATTCTTACTTCATCCCTCAACTAAAATAACAATTTTAGAAGTTGCAAGTTGTATTTTGGAAGAACCTGTGAATTGGCCAGAATAAATAGAGTACACAGAAAGCAAAACACCTTCATTTTTATTGTGGATGGTAACTAATCAGTTTAAATAAATTCCATCACTTCCTTATAAATATGCAATGGTAGGGATAAATTTCTCACAGAAAAAGGAAAAGGTTTATATTAAAATGAAGTGATGCCAAAAACAATTGCGCAAAAAATTAGGTGTGTTATTTTAGTGTATAATTTAGCAATTATCGTATTAAATAAGGTTTAATTATTTTGATTATCTATAACGCACAAACCTAATTTTAGAAAGGTGGTGGCGGTGTTCTTTGTTGCTATACCTTCAGATCTGTTGCACCATATACTCTTTGGTTGCACCTAGGTAATATGTATTGCTGCATATATGTATGTATCCATATTGTATTGCAAAAACGTGATTGGAGCTGGCGGCCATCCATATTTCAGCAGCTCTACTATAGAGCTTCCCCTGCTTGAAGCTTTTCTGATTCCACAGTCATCAGTTGGGTTGGTAGGCACGGAATGAATCAGCCAGCGTCATCCATGCTGACGCGGTTGGTAAAACTGAAATGGACGTGTTTTCTCTAGTTTCCTGCAGCACGTACCAACCTGGGCCACTTCTTCTTTCGCTGCTGTGTTTCCGTCACGGGTGCGATGTTTTGTATGAGTTAGAGGTCGGAGTTGTCCATTCTGTCGTGAATTTTCTCGGCGAGCGATCGGATGTGGTCTACGAGGTCCTACCAGATGGTGTTGATTTCTTATTGTCCGAAGCGCGATGGACGGCACTGCTTCCAGGACGGCGGTGTTGGTACCCGAGACAGATATATCTTCGTCTTTGGCACCCGCGCTGATGATGTTAACAGGGGATATATAGTCGTGCTTTGGCAACAGTGTTCGCCGTGTTGAGCGAATATTTGACACGCCGCCGGTCTCGATATTGTGACTCCGAGATACTGGATATATGGTGCCCGCCCATTCCAGTGTAGGGTTGTAGAGTGTTGTCTACGAAAGCGAGAAGTCTCTGGAGTTCTTCTTCTACTTGTCTATTGTGTTGTGTTCCTCGTCTTGGACAGGGTGTGACGAAGTTCTCGCGAAAGGTTTCGGCGAAGAGTTCTACCTTTTCCCTTGTGTCGTAGCGGTTGCCGTTAGGGCGTCTCAGAGAATAATCCGGTGGTTTTCTGGAGGTAAGCGCACGACCGACTTGGGAAAATTTCCCCCATCGGGTCATGGTTTCATCAACGTATCCGGATCTCAGGGGAGTTGCCCCATATCTCCGAACAAGTATCCTTTTTTCTCCGATTCGTTTTTGAGATACTGGGGGAGCTTGCTCGCGTTTTGGGCGCGTATGTCCGGATGGGATACTTCGCTGGAGATGTTCCTTAAACCTTTTCCAACTTGTGATCTTCTTGGTGCTCGGACGGATTCCTGTGGAGAGTCATTATGATGCGAAGGTGGTCTGAGCTCCAATACTAAACAACGTCGAACTCGTACGGATACAGAATCGCCTGCAATACCATAACGCCGAGAGTGTATGGCTAGAGGACAGGGTCGCCAGGTATGTGCATTGGGTGGTCAGGAGCAATGACATTGTATCGCAGTACTAGAATCGTCCGGCTAGGTGGAAGTCGCGGAGACTCAGTTGGGGTGTTCCGTGCGTAGGTCTCCTGCAAGAATTGTGTGGTCTGCAAGTACCATAATGTTGAGGGCTTGCGGCACCAAGTTGTTGCGTGGACTGCGGTAGGCATCTGTGTCGTTCGACCGTCGCTGCAAGGTAGTCGGCTCTGGAGCAATTTTCGCAAGTTGCTCTTTCTTCCTGCTTCCTCTCGCAGTCCGACGCTAGGTGGTTTTTAGCACAACGAATACGCATCGGGGTGCAAAGCCGCAGTTGGCGTTGTAGTGGCCGAATCTTGCGGTGGCGTAGGTGGGACTGAATCCGGTAATGATCAGTCTCGTAGATCGGCGAGATTCTCTTCTTCGGGTTGGCTTGTTGCTGTCTTGCTTTCTTCACTACTTCAGATCTCCTTCACCCCTCCTTCCCGCACGTTGCCTTTACGCTTCTTTAAAGCTTTTTTCACACTTACGTCTTTTTACCCTCTTTCCTGCTTCACGCATGCACCTCGCACATATTTTTCCTATGTCTCCCTTCTCGTTTTTACCATCCTTTCACGCCTTGTTCCCGTCGCCTGCTCAGTGGCGTAACTTCATTTTAGAGGCCCGTCTTCATAAATATTTGAGGGCCCTTTCCTTATATCAAATAGTAAGTTACCTTTGCTTATATCAACAATTTTTAAACGATGTTAATCTGTATATGTAGAAAATAGTGTCTTGATTTAGCTTTACTGATTTTGCATTTTGTAATTCATTGGTTCACAGGTCCATTGTAACATTTTGCGTCACTGCGTTCAGTCAGAATCCAGTTGATTTTGTTCGAACTTTAATTGTCAAGCTTTGTGTGGTATTTGTGCCATAACAAAAGGTAATAATGTACTTAATTTTATTTATAACTCTTCGTTTTATTGTGACTATTTGTAACTAGGGATGCGTAACCCCTGCATTTGTTTGTTATTTAATTGTTTCACTTAAAATATTATCCTTATTTTGATTTGTTTAATATTGGCCAGTTCCTTCAATGTTTAAACTCGTTTAGTTTGATTAGCGATTTCAATTCTTTGTGTATGAATCTGCCCTTTATAAATGTCTGTTACTCCGTGCAGAGGTAAATGCTGGAGTGTTAAAATTACTTAGCGGCATTCATCTCGAAATACAACTTCAGTCTAAGGTTACTATATTCAGGACCTCCAGATACCTTCTGGATTGGAGAAGGTCCCGCTAATTAACAAAGTATTGCATGTACTTTATGTAAGAGACTTCGGAATGCTATTTATTTACCCTCCGTGAACCATGATTCAGAATTTTCTTCGGACTGTAACTATAAACTGTAAAAGTAAGCATGTGCATGGCCCTTCGTTTCTTTTTCAATTTTTTTCAGAATTTTGTATACACGAATTAAATTTTTGTACATTTTTTTCCGGGGCCCCTTTTAAGTCGGGGCCCGTCCTCATTGCGTACCTTTGAGGCATTGTAGTTACGCCACTGCGCCTGCTTCAAGCATTTCTTCAATCATCTGCATTACTTTCACTACCTTGCATCTCTTTCACGCCATTAATAACTCATCGACGCGTAGAATCTTTCACCTCTTCCCTTTTCCTCTACATCTACATCACGCATTCTTTAAAAACTTCGTTGCGCATTTTTTACGTCGTCTCCTTGTTGTCTCGTTACGTCCTTTTTAAAACTTCCTCACATTTCTCAGCTCTGCTCCACTTAGTTTGAAACGAGGTCTGAAATTATTGTTTCGATATTCAGCACATTTCTCTACTCACTTCTTTCGCACTCTGTCCCCTTTTGCCCTAACTATGCTCTTTCACATCGATTTCACCCCCAACTCTCGTTCATACATATTTTCAGGCATTTATTCACGCTTGCATATTCTTCTCTATTCACGCTTTATTCGTGGTTTCTTTAAGTCCCCTTCAAGCCTTCCTCATCACGCTGCTACTTTTACATTTCCTTCGGGTCCTTTAAAATCGTCCTGATTCTTCACATATGTCAAATCTTCCTTGTAATTGTCTTACATTCACCATACTTTCGTTATGCTTGCTTCAAACCTTATGCAGACATTCTATAAATGCCTGCTTTTTTAATTTTTTGTTTTTTTAAGAAGTCATGGTCAAGTGACCCTTACGCCTATTTGATGAAACCGACCTGGGCATCGCATGGTATTCATCTGGGATCAATCCATCCTTCCAATGCGACTTTTATTAGTTGATATGTCACCGTCGTGTTCTTAGTGGCTCGTGCTGGTGGCTCGTCAGCTAGCAGTTCTCGCTTCTTTCTCCCTCGTGCCCATAACCATTCATATATGTAGCTCTCACTTTTAGAATCAGAGGCACGATGTTTTCCGGGTTGATTCATATATTCTACGGTCCTCAACGGTGAACCCATCTGGGATACTCAAACGCTGGTATGAACCTCGTCTTCGCAATCGGCTCAAGTCCAGCAAGGGCATTGTTCCCTACTTCCCTTGCTAGACGTCCAGCGTGCCCCTTCCGCTTCTCCCTGTTCTTCTCTTCTCAATCAGTAGCCCCAGAGGAGTGGTGCTGTCTATCGCAAGTAGGAGGATGGGTGCTGACGTGCTGTACAGTATGCGGTCGTCACTCTGGGATAGTCCTTGCTGATATCTGTCGAGGCTCTCCTTTTTCTCGTCTAGGTATATCTAGTGGTAACCACCCGGACTTCGTATGTCCGTACAAAACCCCGTTTATCGCTGCTCGATGGCCCTCTCAATTCCACATCATTCTTTGCAGCGCCTTGTCGTCTTGGTCGCATTTTGATTGACGCTACTTCCAAGGGTCACGCAGAACTGATGAAATTTGCATCTACCCGCCATCTGTGCCCTTACAAATTTGAGTTCCATTCCCTCCATCCACTCCCATACCGTGACCGCCGAAGGGTCTGCCTCTTCCAATTTCTTCGTTTTTTACGTTTCCTGATTCCAGTGTTCTTTACGTCTTCTATGGATTTCAAATGCTTCACAGTTCCCCCACACTTTATTGATGCTTTATGTATGTGCGCACCCCGCACATTTCATTTACACTTCTCAGAGATTTCCTCCACGCCTTTATCATATTGCTCTTTCACATCTGATCACGCTGGTTCGCCTTTTGTAGTACTTCGTACTCCCTTCAAACTTTTTTTGCTCTTTCAAATCTTCTTCCTCCTGCCCTGCATTACATTGGCATTACACCTTCTTTATGACCTTTTTACGCATCCTCTGCATCTCCTTCATCTGCCCCCTCCATCATACCGCTTCAAACCTCTATCTCGTCTTCTATTTAGAAAAAAGTTGCAAAGGAAAAGTTGTAGCTAATATGCTTATTAATAGACTGTAATCGTCCTGCTTAAAAAAGGTCGAAATTTACCATACGAACACTTTCCTCCCTCGTTTTTGGAACGAAAACGCCGCGTTTCCGAATTCTGAACTGTTGGTTGCCTAACCGAATGTTACCGTCCTACACAAATGAAAGGAATATTATGTTGTAGCAGCACGTCCAGAGATGTCGGCAGCATAACTACCTGTTTTTTGTGTGCAGATGCAGAGTAGGTGGTTATCTAACTAATGGTATCGTCATAATCAGACAGTCAGTAGTTCTGCTCTTCTGTCGTTAGTGTGTATTTGTGTTTCTAGCGTTGTTGTTCTGTGTGAATGGACTAAACAAAATATATCCCGTTGTAACTTGATTAGGCGTTTAATTATACCAAAGTGAGTATTACATTTTAAACCGTCATTTAAAAATGCACCAATTACAATTACAGGTCAACAAGCATCTTATAGGTGCATTTTAAGTTCTTTGAAATTCAAGTAGTGAACGCATATAAAAATACCAAACCGTTCGTCGTCTTTAAAGTTACAGGTAACAGCAACGTAAAAGGAAATTGCTAGTTACTTTAACTTTCTATAAATTTAAAACTACACAACTTAAATCTGATGTGTAAACTTTACAGTTTAGTCACGTTTGAAATGTTATAATAATATTGTTTCATTTCAAAAGGTGTGCTTTGAATGCGTTTTGCGATATTTGTGCATTCTTATCTAATCTAACGTGACCACAGATAGGTATTTACATTCCAAATTTGGCCGGTTTTCTCATTTTAAAAAAGCTTCTGGTCCAAAAATTTATATTTAAATGCCATTTTTAATTGTGCCCCGCTCCAATCCAACACCAGTTTTTTAATACTTTGTTCACAGACAATATCCTCTATTGTTTTTCAGATTCCAATTGAGGTTAGCCCCATTTTTTTAAATTTCTAGTTTTTTAGATTAACATTTATGTTAGTCGAAACTGGTTTTTGTTCCATGGTACATTTAGGGTTATCAGCTATCTTGTTGCACGTGACGAGGAAGAGGAAGACCAATGTCTCAGTCGCAACCCTGACATTTTAGAAAGTTAAAAAAATTCTTTTTTTGATTGTCTACTGTGCTTCATTTCGGAGTAGGAACTTTTGGAAAATTTTACCAAAACCAGTAATTAAAGATGCTTCACTCTGTCGGTCTTGTAGTTGTTTAGAAACAAATAAAACTGGAGATACAACTACATATTTCCAGTTTTTTAAGGGTAGTTTACTTACGAATGGTTATTTCCGGATGTTTGGAAGAAGTGGATACTTTGGGCACTTTTGCGGTCAATTTTTCTAGTATTTGTTGTAGTACCTACCATGTAGAATTTGTCAAGAGCTTTAACTCGAGCTTTAATTTAATGTGTCACAGAAGGGAAGATTTTAAAATCGGGTGAGAAGAAGAAGCAAATGAAAATCATTAATCAATATGTGCCGAGGTCTGTCCCCCTAGAAGAAGTACATGGTCATATTGAACCGAGTATTGAACACTATGACGAGTGAAATTGCCTCCCACAGGTTATCATTATCACAAATGAGCCACGCGATATTTTTCGACATGCCTACTATTCTTATTGTATTTAAAGAGCTACATCAAACAATCTTACAAAAAAAAAAGGATTTGTTTGCCCTCATCAACACCATTTGATTTGAAATAATATATAAACACACATTGCATGCATTTGCATATAAAAAACGTTCGAGAAGTCTGAAACCTCTTATAAATAGCCTCGTAAATAGCACTTCAAAAATTATGTACACATGGAGTCCTACTTGCATATCCTTGGAGACTACTTCTTTATAGCATTATGTGTGGTTGTTTCTATATTGCAACGTAAATGCTACAACCCCAAGCACATAATTCCATACAAATTTTGTCCCACTCAACCGTCACCGTGCGTGTTAAAACCTATGGAATAAAACTTAAAAGATCGTAACTTCCATGTAGTCTCCGTGCTGAGATCTCAAACCTTTGGCGAGACCTTTAGTGAACGGACGAAAGTCACGCAAATATTTTTCATGATAAAACCCTCCATAAAACCGTTAACAAATTCAGTAATCTTCTGTTTCGACTTTTCAAAAAAAAATTTAAAATCCTTTTGGAATCTCTTTTTGGGATCACCCTCGGGATCACCATAAAATCTTTAGATTCTTCAGATCTTCAGAATTGTCTTAGAATCTTTTTAGTACCTTCTAAGAACGTTCTTAATCTCCTTAAAATTAGAATCCGGAGAATCTTTTTAGAAAATAAGTACAATTTTCCAAAACTGCTTTTCGATCTTAGAATTTGCTTAGAATCTTCTAATCTTCGTAAAATCTTACGACCATATTTAGAATCTTTTCCAATTTTTTTGGAATCCTTTTAGAAAGTGTGTGTTGAATTTGAAACTGGTACCTCGAATTTAAAAAAAAATCATCTTGGAATTTTATGCTAATATTTTTAGAATCTATATAAAAATCTTTAGAACTTCTAGAATCTATGGAACTTTTAGAACAGCTTGAATATTTTCCACGATATTATCTTTTCTTCTTAAGATTTTCCAAGGGATTTTCGGAGAGATTTTCTTAAATTCTGCCGATGCGAAGCTAGCAATAACCGAGGCGATAACGAACCAGTAATAGATTAAGCCTCGGATTAAGCATACCTCTTGTGAAGTTAGCAATAATATGTACAAATATGCCTCGAAATATGCATATAAAATCATATTTATAGGGGGTGTTTGGAGACTAAATATGTATGTGATATTGCGATTGATATTAAATCTGCGTATACCATACCTTAAAAAATGCCAATAAAATTTTTATTTTAGTAGAAATAATTTTAAAACTCCCTTAAGTAAACGTAGAGAGACCGAATTAAACTTGGAATTAAATTAAAAAATATGGGTGTTTAGACTACAACGAGAACCTCGAGGAGGACGGCAATAAAATTTGTACACAGTCGAATTATTCTAGCTGCTTCGCTTGAGCTAGATGACTATTGCTATCATCGTCTTTTCGAGATGTCAAAAATTCATCTAATGTCAACGTTTTAGATAATTTTAAACAACTTTTAAAGAATACAATTTTTTCCGGCTGTATGTAAGTATCTACAGGGTGGTTTAAATTCGTGGCTCCCCATTGAGATTTCTGTAACGGTGTAAAGTTTGCCCCTTTTTATGACTGAGAAAACGGAGAAAACGCATTTTGAAAAATGTATGAAAATAACTAAGATATCACCAAAAAACTGAAAATGTCAAATTTCGTTTTTATTTTTCCTAGCTTAAGCTGTCGGAAATGGACGGTTCCCGGTTGCACCTTCTATGGGCACTTTTTTCGGAGAACCTGAATTTGTTAACAGAATTTCCATAACACGCTATATGTAGAACGAGATGTAGAAGGTACAGGCTAGTACGTGCTTATTTCTTATGGGCGCCATGTCGGACTTTTACGGAATGAGATGAGGACGAAAAAGAAATTCATTGGAATGCATTGCCACGTTAATTCAGCAAGATCTAATTACGTGTGGATGTTTTGTTTACGAAATTTTTCTAGTAAATTTATGTATAGAGTGTGATGTGACATGGCATTATTTTTCTGATTTTGTCCTCTATCTCATTCTGTAAAAATCCAATATGGCGTCCATAAGAAATAAGAAAGTAGTAACCTGTAGCTTCTACATCTAGCGTGTCGCTACTGGACATAGAAATGCGAGTGGAAATGTTAAAATCGCATGCACGAACAGTCGATGCAATCTTAGTTAACCGATCTCATGCGTGATTTGAATTTTTGTTGCAAAAAAGTCTTTGTAAGGCAAATAACCCAGAAATATTTTTACAAATTTTTTAGAAAGACTTTCTTGAAAATTCCAGATTTTTGAATTAACTTATACATTTTTTAGAAAAGGAATTTGAGATATTTTCCTAGAAGCAGTCCTCTTAGCAACAATCAAAATCTTCCTACAAATTTCGTCAAGATATTTGCAGTATCGTTTAGGGCGGTAAGATTTTTCGAACGAGTTTTAGAACCATATCGAAATAACCTTGGTGGAAATAACCCAAAAACCTGATGTGTTCTACTTCCCAATTTTGTTACATCCTGAACGAGATCCTGAACATCTGTACACACTTTTACAAACCGGTCTGTATTTTTGACATGGTCTTATAGGTAGGTCTCTTTAAAAATAGCGAGAAAAATCTTTCTGAAGTTCTCATGTAAAAGACACGAGGAGAAATACATTTAGGCAATCACGGGAGTGGTCTTGACAGCGCAACGTGCGGCTTATTAATTTACTTATTTAGCATTATTTATCATATTTTCTTAAATAAGTAGTGTACCTACCGGGTTTGCCACTTCTGAACATGACCTCGTAAGTACTTTAGTACTGTAATCTACAATTAATTTCATTAACTTATTTAAAAAGTGTGGGAAGTAATTGTTAGCTATTGTATGTCTGGAGTTGCACTTCCAATTCAGGTCTCACATGTTGCATGTGAAGTTCTTTCCTTGGCCAGTAAGTTATGGAATTTTTCTGGTCACTTTAGGAATGTTAATGCCTGTTTTACTAGGTTTTTTTTTTAGAGAAAACGATGTTTTCCTCTTGGTTTTTCTATTACAAAATTGCATGACATTGTGATGAAGGGGGACTGGTAATTGTTTATCTACCACTTACATTTTAGAGGTTATGCGAATTAATCTATCTGAGATGTCCTGGGGTTATTAAGTTTACATTTAGCAACATTACAATTAAAAAAAACAACTTTTGAACCTCGATTTGAACTGAGCACTCTATAATCCAAGTAGGAGGTAGCCTTGATACGGTCACCACCAAATGATGGCCCGTATGAATAAAAGTAAGCAAATGCTTATACTTGCAAAATTCAAAGTAAATACTCGTAAGTGCTCCTTCGCACTGGGCGACTTAGCAGCGCTTCTAAGCAGAAGGACAGGACGCAGTGCAGCGCTGCTAAACCATGCTAAACAGACCAGTATGAAGGGGCAGTTACGAGTATTTACTTTGAATTTTGCAAGTATAAGCATTTGCTTACTTTTATTCATATGGGCCAATAGGTCGACATCTCAAAAGCGGACTTTGTGAAACTAATCCAGATACTAAATGTTCATGGCCCCCGTAACTCGGGAAGGGGGAGGGGGCGTCTAGTTCTGATTCTTGCGTCACTTTCGTTGTTCCATGCCGTTCGCGAAACGTCAGGTCGAATGGAGCACGTGGAGGAAACGAGCAAGCGCGAGTGACGTTTTTATGGTGGAAGTTAGAATGCTGAGATATCAAACAGACATGATTCCTATACGAGTTCCTATGTTACTCAATACATTACGTACGATAATATCATTAGTTATTGTAAATGCGTTGTTCAAATTACGAATTCAAGTATAATGTAATGTGAATGTGTAAGGTACGGTACTTTTGAAATTTTTCAAACAGGTTTTTTTCATACCAGTGAAGTGCTCTTTGGCCAAGTACGAGGTACACGAATGTTATTAAGAAAAATTGTTTAGAATGAAATGATGGTGATTGATGATATTTAATATACTCGTACAATCCATAATATCAGATTGACAAATTGTACATATTCACCATTATGTAATAACAATTTAAGAGTATATTATTGATTTTCATTTTTCAAATAAACTCAGGTTACTTTAATAAACTATCATTATGTTGCAATTGAATTTATTAACTAGATACCTGTTTTCCTGCATTTGACAAACTGAAATCTAATGGAACTGGGCAAGGTTAATCAATAAATTAATAGAGTAATTAAACATGACCAGTAAGTAGAGATGACCAATAAACTTAGTGCTTACCATACATACTTTATACTATACCTCGTACTATACTATAAAAATAAACTTACTTGAAATTGCTTGAAGTGTTCTGAAACATCAAACTCATTTGACAGAAGAAACAGTTCTGCTTCATTGACATTATGCTAACTTTTTGTAACCGTTGGTAATTGAAATTGGTTGCTAAAGAAATGTACGGATACCATTTAATCTAATGTGTGCAAAAAATATGGGCAAGTTTTAACAATAGAGTGGTCACGGACACCGATTTATTTATTTCATTTTATTTCTATTTCGTTCATATAAACACTTTTCCATATGCAAGTTTAACAATGAATCACTTTCTATACTTCTTCAATAAGCAAAAGCAGTCACATTTCTGGGTCATTGGTTTTTTATGCCTTTCTTCGTCCCCCTCAGTGTTGATGTAAACTATTTCTAATATCATCCTAAAAAGTAAAAGCTAAGCAATGAATGGACAAAGCTCTATTTCAAGCAGCTGTCGGTAATACGACACAAGACGTAGACGCAGTTAATAGGTATGACTGACTATTTTTTGTTTTTGTAAATATTTATATGTACTATACACACTGATGAAGGTCGTATGAATAATGACAAATATTAATTGACAATTGAAGTAATTTACACGGCATAAAAAGGAAATAAAGCGCGTTAATTTCACGTCTTACAAGGATCATTATATCATTTAAGACTATTTAAATATCAGTTAAAAGCGCCGCGGGCTTATCCTAGCTCGTACCAGCAAACGTGTGGTACGAAATCTACGTATATTCCAGAATAGACAAAAGCAGTAAGAGGAGTATGCCGGTAGTCCGCGGGAGGCCTTGAAATATTTATTACGTGCAGTACACGCTTGACGATTATAAAAACGCGATCACGTTTAGGTATGATGATGACAGTTCGGTGCAAAATTTTGGATAAACAAAAACATAATAAAGAGAACAAACCCACAAACTTTCCCTAATTATAGAAACTTTCTAGGCGCTGACATAATTGCTTGTTTTGATAGCGAAGACTTTAGTAACTACTGGCAACATTATTGGAACGTTGCCCTTGTTTCTCGAAACTGGTGGGCGTCATTAATTAAAAGTGACGATTTTTGTATGTATTTTCATCAGTTTTAATTTGTTAATCTTGGGGTTGTAAAAATATAATAAAAGAGAAGATACGGTATATCCTCGGAGACGAGAGGATCACAGATACAATTGTGTACATCAAACATCCGCTTAGTGTATAAATTCATAGCATCATTTACAAATATCCATGTCCGAACCCGGATTCGAATCAGGGTCTCTTAGTACCGCAGTCACGCTACTACGCCACACAGGCCGGCGGCAGTACACGTGGGTGTATTGGAAAGCTGGGAATATCCATCGGTTGGGTCTTATACCCTTCCCATATTTTAAAATTCTGTTATAATCATATTAAAATACACTGTAGATCCCTGCAGGTTCTCTGTATACGTGGTAAGTAACTTTAGTGCCTTGAAGATAAGATTTTTAGTGCTTTTGTATTATAATATGGTTGGATATTCTCCACATTTTAAAAATATTTCGAATTATAAGGGCGGGTTTACAAGTAGAGCGCTAAAAAGGTACATTTTTTTTAAATGGAACCCCCTGTATTTGAATGCGTTTATTGTCAAAATTATTACTAAAATTACTAACTTTTATCCTAGGTTCAGTGAAAGTCAAGTAAATATTACATCTACTATGAAACAATTAAAAATAAATTTACCGGGTGTTTTCTTTGTAGGTCCAAAACTTTATATTAAAAAATCTCTCTTTTTGAAATGGAACACCCTGTATGTTTTTCTATCATCTTTTAGCTCCTCCAAAAACGTTCAACGTTTGCTAATAATGTCCTCTTAGGCCTCGGTCTTATACGTATCTGCTAGTTTTGGAAATAACTTGGTTTTCCTAGTTTTGATGTTTTCATGTTGAATATGTTATGTAGGTAGTAGTTTGGGCAAACAATTGTAGAATGTTGTGTAGATTAAGTTTCCCTTTCAGGGTTTTTTGTATTTGTACAAATAACGAAGTTGTGGTAAAAAAACCGAAAAATGTCATTTTCAAAAAATTATCTGGCATTCGTTTTTGTATTTTCAAAGATATCAAAAAATAGTTTTAACAAACGTTTAGTAATTTTTTCTCAGCTTTCTGATGGTGCCAAAATAAAATTTCTATTACTTGTGTGTTTCGAATAAATAACATCAAATTTCCTGTTTCTTGTGGACGCCATATTTGATTTTTATGTTATTCGATAGAAAAAAAAATTACAAAATCAGCGATACTAAACACTTAGTATTTCATTAGGGAAACGATCTTCCAGTTTTGCCTGGAAGCTTACAATGTATTTCTTATGGCAAAATTCCCAGGTCGTGTCGATGGTGCCTATGCGAGACAATAAAACGAATGAATTTGGTTTCAATCCAAATCAGCCATGGAATTATTGCCATAAGAAATACTTCGAGGCAAGAACGCAAGATTGATACCCAAATGAAATACTCAGTGTTTAGTATCGCTGATTTTTAAATTCTTTTCTCCTCGTTTTTCTCTATCGAATGACATAAAAATCAATTTCGGTTTTTTGACCATAACATCGTTGTTTGTAGGTAGAGCTACAAGAAACTCTGAAAGGGAAACTTAATCTACATAAAATTCTGCAATTCTTTGCTCATTGCATCGCTCGCTTACGATGTACGAGATTCCCATAGGAAAAAACTCACCCTGTATATCAATTGCTATTAAATCCACATATGACGCCTTAAATTACGCCAATAAAATTTATACACATACGTTTTATTTTTTTAAAATCATTTCGGAACTTAGTTCTAGTGGAAATAAAAAAAAATGAGGAGTAATTGGAATAATCCCATAAATAGCACCAATAAAATTTGCTTTACTTTTTTAAAAATAATTTTCAAACTCAACATTCTTAAAATCGGTAATTATTGTTGTATCATATATGTATGGTACCTGATCGTGGGATGTTAAATTGTATGCTGGTTACTCTTACCCATAATTATAACGATACAAATCAAATCCCTTTGTATGAATTTCCTTATTCAAAACATACAATCATGAATCAATAACGTTAGTGACAGCTGCGTAGGTCACTGACCAAGATCTTGGCTCCAAGTTACGAGCACATATATTTAATTTTCCAATCGTAACAACTTTCCACTAATTGCATTATCCGTAGGGGTTTTTATTTAGAGAAAAATCCCAACCCAAATTAAGTAACGTTAAAATTCCCCAAGGTTGTTAACCTCAAAAATTTGTGGGGGTGGAAAAGAGCTCCATTACTTTTCCTTAAATTGCGTTTAGTTTGTCCACGCAAATGTTTACAGCACATTGGAATGCGACCATTTCCAACCTTGATTTTTTAATATTACTATTTCACTGGATACTCATTTGTTTCAATAATGGCGACCAGTACGGATTTTCCGCAGTGTTATATACATAAAACATTTTATTAGTTATTTATGCACGAAAACTCTGCTATAACGACTGAACCATTAGAAAAAAAATTGATTTTAATTATTGCAACGGAATTAAGTATATGATACATCATAAATTTAATAACTAATTAAAATTCATTTGCACGTTTTTAATTTGCTTATTGTTTTACGTTATTGTATCGACAGTTCTTAATTGAAACGCAGAAATTACGCAATTTTTTTTCGCTTTTCACGCTCTAGTTTTAAATTTCAGGAAATTACATTTGTTGCTAATCGAAATAATCGCGTGGGTAATTTTGTTTCGCAATAGATGATGATCGAAATTGAATTTGCTTTGAAATTTACTGTCATTAAGCTCTTTTTAGGTTTTTGTATTCGTCTCCTATTTTGTGTAACAATGATGTAGTTTACTCCTATTTTGTTTTTGATTATTCACTTATAGGTCCATAGAAAACAAGACATGATCATCGAGTTCGATTTGCATATTTATGACTTTGTTCCCTGCTTTACACCGGGTGCAACATAGTATGTGTTGGAAGAGAGAACCGTAACAAATATTTTTTCTCGGGTACAAACATCCCTTTCGGCTCGACGGATCAGGTGTAGGTAGATTTCTTTAACCGTATTAACAAATAAAAGAGTCCGCTATTTTGTTCCAATATGGCGGAACCAGGCTACCAGCTCCCTGGAAATAAATTCAATTAATGGTATGAATCTTACGCGGGATTTAAGGAGCATTGCCGTCCTCGGTCCTCCATCTCCCTTACTGTAGACTAAGTTACCCCCTAGGCACATCGGCTCCCTGTGCGGAGAACTAACGTTCGCTAGTTGTGGGAGCTTGTGCGTTCGATGGGTTGTTCTGTTTTGCCTTTTTGTCCCTCTTCTTCGTTTGAGCACTGCTCCTGGCTTTTGGGTATTGGGTGTCTGCCGCTCCTCTGGTTGCCCTCACCGTCCGTTCTTTGAATCAATCAGAGTTAAATTTCGGTAAATAGAAACAAATGATCTATTTTGGGGCAGAATTGAATCCTGCTATTGAGGTACATATTAAAGAGTAACCCCGATAGTTTCAGTACCATGAGATATACAAAAAGCGAGACAAAAAGTTTTTAATTTTTTTAACGGAAGCGGCATTTCTTTTCATTACTATCTACAGTGAAAAATTCTTTTATAATCTACATATACAGGATGTGCAATGATGGCCGAGTCGATGATTGTGGTAGGCCATTTAATTGAACTTCTTGTACCGTCGCAATGCCATCTTTATTATCAACCTCATTCTGGTAACTTCCTTTTTACAACCACAAATCCTTTAGACTTTGTACTTGGAGGCAAACTTTCACTACATTTTATCCTCGATTTTATCAACTCAATATTCTAACGTACTTGTGGGCGGAAACCGCAACGCGCTTCGTTTAACGTTTATCAAATGCTTTTTAGTAATAGGTAATCCAAAAATTATGATAAGTGTATGATTGATCACCCTCCACTTCGTTCCCAATTGTGAAATTTTCCCACATTATAAGTATAAATAATAGAGAAAGTTACTGCTTCCTTCAAAGGGACATTTTATTTGAACGGTAAAGCACGATAGATAAATGAGGCCAAATTACATCATATTTGCATCCGAAGAGGAAGTAGTAAGAGTTGTTAACTTTGTTGTTAAACATAGCGAAACAATTCACAATTGGGTAACTTAATTAGCATTTAAAATTGAGTTTTTCCAGATTGTTATGGTATCGCAAAAGTTCCTTCAAATATTAAGATGTCAAAATTTTTTCCTCTTTCCTACATTTCAAAAACCAAAATGATGTCTCTGAGGGGACTTTTCAATGGAAGTAGGTAGTATTGGGCACTATGCCCTTTTCCTTGTTTTTCTCAAACAATAACTCGAGCGAAATCAATCAGAATTAATCACACGATAACATATTCAGAGGTTTTCTCGTGTACTTGCAAATTTATGGAAATCAAATGGTTTTTCTAAAAATAAATTATAAACATAGATAAACAAGGTATATCACTATTTTCCGTGTTTTTTTATTATGCAACCAACGTATAATTAATTTGAAAGTTTCACCTTCTGAGTAGTAATTGAGATTTTCTGTTTGAATTGTTGAATATTGGGATTTTAAACGGACACAACAAACAAGTCCTATATGAAATTTCTCATGGGCTGTTGATAATTTTAGATTATACCAAGGTATGCATATTAGAAAATGTTGGTGGGTGATATTATGAGTAAAACGGATTAAATGCTTGAAATAGTATTTTCCTGTCACTTTCGGTTTGAGCCTAAATTTCGAAAACTGCATAGTCTATATATTTCTACCTTTTTGGAGAGAAATTTATTTAAACGTACACGGTTCAATAAATTACATCAGAACCGCCAACGTGTAAAAGAATCCTGAAAACTGCAGTCCTCTTGAGGATCTAAGTTCCGTTATCTATTGTCCGTTCCGAAGGTATCATCTCTAGGAGAAGGGCTGTAGAAAAACCATCGTTAGAGTGTTATATGTAAGATACTGTAATTTTTCTTGATTTGTATAAATAAACGATCGGTTCTCTTTTAGAAATTGCATAAAAAGTATTTTATTGAGTCACTCTGTATTCTATAAAACTATTACGTGTGAACAGATTTAGAAAGGTCTCGGTTATTTTTATCTTTTCTGTGTATAGTTAGTTTCCCTTTAAATTAGTTCAAATGTTAGCCATAAAGTAGTGTAAGAAGTTAACACGTGTTTGTCCGATCACGGAAGAAGTTTTGTTGAGTTGAAAAAGCAACACAGCGAGGGCTTTGGTTAAGGTTCTGTTTTTATTAATAGTTAAAAGTTTCTACTGTCCGAGCAGCCACCGAGTGATAAACAGTCACGCCGCCAAAATGTCCCCCTGAAAAAGCGAGATTCTTTTAAATTTTTTTACATGCGTGTCGGAATAAATTTTTAATTGTGCTTGTATTCGAATCCATTGTGCGACCCGGATAGAGTTTATATCATTTTTTTTCCGTATCCAAGAATTATGTCAGATGTTAATGAAAATGTGTGTAATTAATTATTTGGAATTTTACAAGTGTACCTACACGATTCCTTCATAAAAACTGTAATCTACTTGCTTGGGAGTGCTGGAACAGGTTCGTGGAGTACCTGGCGGGGTACATGCCTACATGGAAAGACCTGTGCGGCACTCCCAATACTGTCTATTTTGGCAATATCTGTACAGAAATCTAGTCAGTAGTTCCATGTCCATTCAATTAAAGAACATGAAACATTGCATGGGACTACTTACCAAACAAGAAGGATCGCATTCTTAGTACTTCCATGCACAAGGTAGAACAATAAACGTCTGAGATTTTATCATTTTTTTTGTTTCAAATTATTTGCATTTCGAACGTAAGAAACGTTTTCCACAAAAATGACGGCAACATGAAAGCCCAAAGGTGTGTTCGCTTCAGGTCAAACTGAAGGTAAACGACATAAATGTGCTTTATTCAGTGGCCCGCGCTTAACAACAATTACAATCTTAACCTTCACTCTTCGTTCATTGTTTTATTATAGAAGTTGTTAATGATTGTGCAATAAATATACTGCACAATGCAAATTTACTGTTTTTCATCTGAATTGGTAGTGAATGACACAATTCCGGACGTAAGAATAGAATGTCTGTCATTGATCTTACACCATAAGCGCCGATTGTTTTTGAAAATAGTGTTTTTGTTCTTGAATGCCTGGATGAACAGAGCGTAAAAGTGTCCCTAATTGTAATCATCACGGAAAGGTCAATGTAACTGGATGTTCATTTTGAAAGAGGTTGATAACATGGGCGAAACTTTATAGACTCCTTAAATTGAAAAGTGTACTTATGGATGCAGCTATATTCTTTTGTTCGCATCCGTTATACAATGACGATTGGCTAACTGAAACTGAGGAAGGAAAAAGTAGTCAAAAGACTGAGATTGGTTGATAGGTATGCACAATATCGGCACCGTAAGTAATTAATCCTCTGACAATATAAATATAATAGGTAAGTGGTACGTTATAATCTCGGTTATAATGGTATTTTGTTATGAGGCAGCTTTCTACTTGTGGTCTCCCGCTGAGATCACTTTTAGCATGATTTGAAACTGCGGTAGCGGAGAATGTTCAAATTTCCTCTCAATAAACTATAACAGCAGAAAGCGAGATTATGTGACGGTTTCACATCAGGATAAATTGCACCAACGAATTTATTAATAAACTTTATCCTTATCACCCATTGCCGCCTGTTGAGGGGATGTAACGCTAAATTAATAAGAGAAGCCGCAAAGGGATTCTATCTCAATGAAACATGACGTTGCCAAATCACCAAGTAGCATCTAGATCAGAATCTTTAGGAGGCGTCATCTTAGTCTTAGGGTGTATAAAAAAAGACAATATCAGACACGCCGCACTCTAAAACCCGACTAAAGTCATTATTTGGTATGATTGCAAAGAAAAAAATTTAAAAAAAAACGCAAATTTAGAGGCTTGGGTACGGGTATTTAAGAAAACGCGCTGGTTTTTAATGTCAAAAAAGATAATTTAGAAAAATATCTACTCAGGATAAGACATGACCCCTATGCTTTACTGACATAAGGAGTAAGTTTCTCTCAACTCTTGTGCGCGAAATCAAGGGTAGCCCCACTGAAAATCATCTTACCATGTATTTGGAGCTGGCTGCGCCTCACATTCTTACTAATTTGGCAGGTATTGTTATTAAATCGGTACCATTGAAGTTTGACCGCATTGTTTTGTGATCTGACTCGCCTATAGTCTTAGAAAGGGTAATCTCATCCAAATATATTGAATACTTTTATTGAGAATTCTTAATTAATGTTCAGAGATCTTTTTGGTACCAAAAATTACCAAATAATACTTATGCTTACGTGCCTTAAAAAAAGAGACACATTTTGGCACACATATTTTTTGTATAGGTGAGACTCCTAATTTTATGTGAGAATTGAGGTCTCGACAGTGACAACCGCGTGCGCTGAGAAAATTGTAGAAATGAATAGAATTAATTCACAAACCTAGAAATTAACATCTTAATTTTGTTTCAGTTGCCATTTCGTTGGGCTTACAAAAACCAGTCGTGTCATAATCATCAAATCCACGGAGCGTTCAGTTAAAGGTAATCATGAGTTAAATGTAGAACCGTTTCCTATTCAAAACTTTTCACCAGGTAATAATGTCACAGAGAGTTATGGTTAAAATCTACGCTCCACGCACTTTCTTCCGTCCTTAATATTTCAAACGCGTTAGATGGTTCTATTTTTGTGTAATTGCACGCGATTATTTGTTTATGTAATTACTGCATAGTGTGTAGGAATGCGCTCCTTGTATATAAAGTGAAAATTAAAGTGGGAAAGTGATACCCAAACGCCATTTGCGTTAAATTTTACTAATTAGTGACGTTCGAGTAAATTACAAACCTGCGTGAACTTTTCGTTTCCTTTCCTTTGACCTACTAAGTTCGCTAGTTTGGTTCCGTTAGTAAATGTACGGTTGTGAGGAATAAATAGGCTGTATCGTCGTTTGTTTTCATTCATACTCAATTTTTCCCTTTTTGTGGTTTTGAACGCTCAAATTTTTGCGTGTTTGAATCCACTAGGTAACACAGTGGAATTTGTGCTCGTGTTGGTAATTGCTCTACCTTCGTACCGGCCAGGAGATCTGGTGGCACTCAGTTTCGTGTCACCGCCGGTCTACGTAAAACGATGACGCTTGCAACTTTGTGTTCAAACGGTCCAAAATCAACTTCCGGGACATGACAAGTCAATTTTGGGGCCACAATTTGTGATTTATGAGTTTCCAATAATTACATCAGTACATGTACAGCAATAACCATTACGTAGCAATCAGTTCGTGTATAATTAAACCTCTCAAATACCTAATCCAAAACTCGACCAACTGGAAAATGGTTACTTATTATAGTGGGCACAAATTTAGCTGGTATTATACTTGTCATTCTTCCCACTGACCATGACGCCCCTGTTGAATGATTTGCTTGTCTAAACGCAGCTTTAACTTTTTACATTTCCTCTGTTGTATATCTATTAAGGGCTCTGTGAAGTAGGCAAGCACAGTTGAAGCACTAGACCTCGGGTATGGCCCATTCATTAGTGCTTCGTTAGTGCTTTCTAGTGCCTTATTAATTTTCTAGTCAACACCTAGCGGCATTGACTTAACCGAATTGTTTGTCCACTTCACACTAGCAAGCACTTTCGAAGCACTATCGTCGATATATGGTTCATTCTTTAGTGCTTCTAAATGCTCCAATTAATTTTGCAGCAACACTTGCCATTCACGATTTATCGATATTTTTGTGAACTGTTTGCCAACTTCACACCAGCAAACACACTGAAAGCACTATACTTGTGATATGTCTCATTGTTTAGTGCTTCGGTAGTGCTTCCTAGTGCTTTAATTATTTTGATAGCAACAACTATCGGGTCAAAAATATGGCGACTTTTGCGACTTCACTGTGAAGTTAGCAAACACCATGTAAGCATTGTACTTGTAAGATATCTCGTTCTTTAGTGCTTCGGTAGTGGTTCCTAGTGCTTTAATTATTTTGGTAGCAACACCCAGCGGGTGAAGAATATGACGACTTTTACAACTTCTCTGTGAAGTTAGCAAACACCCTGAAGACACTATATTTGTGAGGTGTGTCATTCTTTAGTGCTACATTAGTAATTTCTAGTGCTGTAGGTTTGAAGCTCTACTTTTATATGTAATGTTACTAAGGGCCGATTCTACAGTGCAGGTATATACCGAGAATAACCTATACCTAGAATAAACGTCGACGTTGCGTTGTTACCTATGCGTCAACCAATGGGATACTTGTTACTATGGCAGTTATTCCAAGAATATTTTATTCTGCGAGAGGTGTAATTGTAGAAGCGGCCCTAAATAATATATTACTGTGTATAAATTCATATTATGCTCAATATTAATATGACGGTTTAATTCGACTCCCCACACAAAAATATCGATAAATCGTGAATGGAAAGTGTTGCTGCAAAATTAATTGGAGCATTTCGAAGCACTAACGAAGCACTAACGATTGAACCATATATCGACGATAGTGCTTCGAAAGTGCTTGCTAGTGTGAAGTGGACAAACAATTCGGTTAAGTAATTGCTGCTAGGTGTTGACTAGAAAATTAATAAGGCACTAGAAAGCACTAACGAAGCACTAATGAATGGGCCATACCCGAGGTCTAGTGCTTCAAGTGTGCTTGCCTACTTCAAAGAGCCCCTATTAAGGTGATAGATAAATGAGTTTTTTGCTTCCTAGGGCGGGCTGCCCAAAACTTTGTCTTTAATATATGAGTTTTTAACGCCATACCTATACAACCGTGTGTTGAAATAGTAACCCCAATTTTTTATTAACGAGCGAAGTTTTCGAGTGGTTACCCATTCAAATACGAATATTAACCGGGATAAACGATTCTTGACTGTAGATAATAAATTAATTATTAGTAATAAACACAAACAAAAGTAAAAAAAAGAACGTATAAAAAATTAGCGACTATCGCGAATGAAAATAAATCGCAGGTTATCTCGTTACCACCTTAACGGTTTTATACGATAGTTTTGAAGCAAGCATTTTTGCCTAGAATAGATATCAGTTTCAGGGGTTGATTTATTGGGGTTTAACTGCATGAGCGAGACGAATTGGAGTGTAGCTGAGAGCGTAACGGTAATTTCTTGCGACTACTAGTTTCGTAATCTTATATTTCGTTTAATGTTACTTATTTAATTTATATAGGTACAGGGTGTCCCATTTATATTGAGACAGTACAATTACGCAGTATAATTACGGAAACTATAACGGCGATATCAAAAAATGCTGTATATATAAAATATTCTTCATATGGAGGAACCCATTTAATGATGATTCATCTACCTCGCCTACAGAACCTGCGCGTGGGTTCCTCCACTATCCCAATGTTATGCAGGTGATAGTTAACCATCCAGTGCCCCGTGTGGCCACCGGTGATCTTCCCAATATGACGCGATAAAAGTTTTTAAAATAAATCGGTCTTTTATCAATTATTCAAAAATCTACGCTGCATCCTCGTTCAGTATGCAGAAAGGCTATTCTAGCGTGGCGACAGCACTCCACCCTGCGGCGGGTATCCTCCAGTAACCGATGACCTCATCTCCGTCCTCCCGATTGAGGATATAATGACTGGCGCGGATCAATTTTACGATTGACCTATCAATGCCAAAGCATCGCACTCTCGATATCTAAAAACGCTCCCAGGGCTACCTCTCGACCTGTGAGGGCGTCGGTAGTAATCTTGACGCCCCTAAAGAAGTTGGAGGTGGAGCACTTTCCTTGCTTTCGTCACAAATGTTACGTGCGAGATTCGAGCAGGGTTCTTCGTGCGGAAGGGCGTCCTCCATAGGCTCGTCCTGAAACCAGGATTTTGCTTCTGGGGGCGTTTCAAGATGGTGGCCGTGTCATCCAGGAGCCCGTATAACACAATCATCAACTTGGCCACCCTAGGGACGACGTGCCCTGCACTTTCAGAGCCGCGACACCCCAGGCCCTAATAAGGGGGACGATCCTCTCCAACCAGTTCAAGGTCGACTGGTGCTCGCATGCGGTCACAATAGCACCCCGGTTTGGTTTTACTCTTGAGCCGCTTCCTAACATTCTGTGCGCCAGTCTTATTCTTCTTGAAAATAGTACTCACCACCAGGTCCTTGAATAAGGCCCCCCGACCCTTCTTTCGAGGAGCCTACCCCGTTACCAGACTCCTTTGGAGGGCCAGGCTTATTGATCCCCCTGACGAGGACGTGCTATGTCTGCCTCAACACTGTTTTTACCGGTTTTTACTGTTCTTATAATGATTTTCAAAGGAAAGTATTCCCCCCCCCCCCCCAACCCTCCTGTGTTACATTCTCCCCTAAACCTTTGCAACCCCTCGCGATGTCATTATCGTTGTTGAGGGAAACTTCAACTTCACTGAGGCGTATTCCAGACTCCTCGAGTCGCCAAACATTTTTCAACCTCCCCCGCTTTTTGATAATCTACTATTACTCTTCACCAAATCTTGTAGTGTCCTCCGCGCTCGCATATGATTATGTTTGAGGGTAGGCCACCGACTTCCCTTTTCCTAAAGGATATCCCAAACCCCCTCGTGCTACGTTCTCTCCCAAAAATTGTAGAGAATTTCTCACTCTCATTAATCTTTTTTTTAAGGGAAGCCCTTCTATCCCTCTCCTTTTTCCTAGTTCCCCCGATGCTATATTCCCCTCTAAAGCTTTTACAACCCCACAGATACAATCTAATGAGATGAGGTTTTCTGCAACACATTGGATTGGCTACCAATATTTTTCGCTCACTCAAGCTGAAATTTTCAAATTAGATAGCCCAGTAATGCCCACTAATAAAAGATTTCTTTGAAAATGTCGTCAGAAAATATAAAAGCGTTTTGAGAACTATTTATTACTTATTACAGTATCATGAATACAAAGAAAAACATACCAATGAAGACAAATAGCCGTTCACCATATAGGTACTATTTGTAGGTTGATCTTGATGGCAGCTCGGAAATTAAAAAAAGTGCCGTACAGAAGACAGAAGTTTCGATGAATTCCATTTGGTTTACCAATTACCAAAACATTTTTCTATAGTTCTTTGCGATTGTTTTTACTTCAATTGCCGTATTTTTGGGGTTGTTTATCCAACACATTCTACATGAACCCACTTTTTAAAAAAATCCTTATTGGTATAAATAAAACTCCTACCAACTGAATTAAATTAAACCAGGCGTAATTAAAAATACCCACGTAACTTTTTTCCTATTAAAAATACGCTACTTATCGTAGTTAGGCATCAATTATCAGTCATTTGTATCGTGTCCAAATCATATATTTCAATCCTGCATTAAGTTTTTTTAATTAGATAATTGAAATTCCGATTAAGTAATTTCGATTGCATAATTCCCAGCAGCGACTACTGAATAATTTCACGCGATTTTTTTTAATAAAACGTCTTATTATGTCTCGTCCTTTCACGGAACTTTAATTTTTTAAATAATAGCGGAGTTGCGTATTGTACTTTACTTTTTCTAAGGAGGCGAGTGGATAATTGATAAAACGTGTATTATTAATTGTATTATAAAGGGGTCCTCGCCGTACCACTTCCGTGCCATTCGAACTCTATAAATATCATAATTGTGGGTTAGTATTTTATTAATGTAGGTATATTGTGGGTATATTATGGATCATGTCAGTAGCAATGCAGATTTACACGTGCTATTATAGTTTGTGATATACACGGTATTTCCAAGTTAGTGTTACAGGTGTATTCTAGTATCTACTACCTCATCTTCGACGCACATTTGGTCACCAAGACCAATATCCAGTATGTAGAATAGTTTTTTTTCCTTTTTTTGCCCACAATTGTGAATGTCACCAAAAATATACTTGTTTTCTTGATCTTTGAAGATTTACAAAACTTTTGTTTGGAAACAGCATGGGCGAATGAGTACCTAACATAATCACGGATCCGAGTGGTATCGGGATGACTATACTTTGTCGATAAATTGAGTAATTATTGCAACTGCCAAACTGATATGTACAATCCAGATCTGGCCTTGATGTAATTCCTCATTCGTCTCCAAACGACAGGAGTGCTTGACATTGTGAAATAAAGTTACAAAGCAGCAGCAACAGGTGTTAGACCGGTAGAACAAAGGTTAATGATGAAATGAATTTTTCACTTCAAGGATCATTGAAACAAAGATGCAATGCAATGTTGAGTAATTATGAAAGTAAACTTGGGATTTATAATTAGTCGAGGCAATGTGCAATTAGAAAGAAGCCTTTGAAAGTGGATCACGGTTAAGCTTTACATTCTTTCTTTTATAAGCATTGAGCTCGCAACCGCCAGGACTCTTCTAATCCATTCATCAAACTGGTCCGTGAAAAACGTCCATAAATATTTACTTAATTTACATTAATTAATAAATTCGAAGAAAGTGAAGCTCGTTAATTTCATGTTTGTTTTTCCTACTTCGAGCTTTTTTGCGACATTTGTAGAGATTATGAACCGAATTGAAGGACAACTTCATACTGTTTCTTGTTCCATTTTTTTAGCTTCATAGGTAATTCCGCATATTTGTTGGCATCAGAAAAACAGCCTTTAACTATTTTGTCGTGATCTAACTGTTAGAATGGAACGTGCAAAGATTTTGTTTTCCAATCAGAGCGCTGTTTTCTAACACTTTTGTAGTTGGTAGTATTCGAAACCACCATGACAAATTTTCAAAAAAAATTAGTGTTGCATTATGTCATTCAACGTGACAGACGTCACTGTCAGATTATTCCTAAGGGCCAAGGGGCTCAAACAGCCGGGAGCCTCGACGCGATATTTAATAACGAAAGCTAACGAAGATTGCTCCAGGAATTGAATGTGATGAACGTTTAGGAGAAGAGTGTGTTAGAGTAATTTATTCACCTAAGTAGATTGTGGTCTCTCGGTTTGAAGTTTGGCCAACATTTTTAGTTGGGTTTCCTGTGCGTGGAAAATCTAATGCGTTGTAATTGATTTTTGAAGTAGGTACGCATCAAGATTCAAACTGAGCCCGGTATGAAATTGCATTCTGAAAACCCTGAAGTTTGAATCTTGCAATAAATGCCAAGAAATATTTAAGTTGAAATATGAATCTTGAACTTCTTGAAAGTGGAAGTATCTATCTCTATCGAATAAATTCATTAAACTAATACTAATGGATACTTAATCTGATGATTAATGTTTTAAAAAATCTATTATTTCTTGATTGCCGGCATCATGCATTTGACAAATCTATTAAATGACAACAGAGATGTTGATTAATATTTTCTATAATCGATTATGCGATTACTAGATTATTTCAATAATTAACCATTCGATTAATCGAGTGCAACTCGTACTTTATGCGTGATATTTAAAAACTGTTATTTATGCCATTTTGGAAAAGGAAAAAAGTATGAAAAATGATGGAAGAGGAGAAAATAGAGAGAATTAAATGGGCAGACAAGAATGAGGGTAAAGGACTGAGAAAGGGTTGTCCACTTAGTCCAACCCTCGGCCCAACCTTTTTTAATTAATTCCTACATGAGAGGCATGAAAAAAATATTAAGACAGGGTCAAAGTCGAGGGATAGTAGGGGGAAGAAGAAAGATATGGTCTCTGGCATCTGGGGTTGTGACATTACCTTGCAATATACACCCTTAATAACTTGGGTACGGAATGTGGTATCATTTGGTTGTTTCCCTTTATGTTCTTGCCACGCCCGGCTTTAAAATCTTACCTCGCATTACAAAATCGCATTCCATTCCCTAGATAATCAGGGTGGAATGTTTTAAATGCCAGCCCTGTGTATATGTGTATAAGGTGAGGTGAGTGTACAGGATCTGCACCAATGACATTCCGCCCCTGTTTTTTGCCACCTTTGGTTTTAGGTTACCCTCATATTCAGCGTATACCTCGGCGTAGGTATACGTAAACCCACCCTTGTATGGTTCTAAGACGAGTACATTTGTGCACTCATTTTTTTTCGATATATTGTACTTAATTAGTAAATAAAATGCGAATTAATTCAATTGTAGGAATATCCTGGAATGTCATTTTCTTTGCACAGAAATTGAACAGCTTCCACACAATGTCGCAACACTAACTTTTTCGTTATCTTATATTTCAAAAATTCTCAACAAACGGAAGTACTCCTGCATTAAGGCATAATTACGGTAAAAATTGAAAACCATTCTTTCTCCCAACTTTTCTATTGTTCAAGATTCCGAAAGACCCATTGGTACTCGAGCAATTATAACGCGAGCGTATGTATTATTATTATGAAATTTAGTGCCTATTGTTATAAAATGCAGTATCGCTGGGTGAAACGTTAGTGTAATAGCTACGTATATATATTAGTTTAATGACCTCGATGGTAGTGCAAATTTATTTTTTTTAACTCTTGAAATGGTTCACTTACTGGCGAATTAGAAATAATTTGAACCATTACAGATTTTTTTAGTTCATTGTGGTGATCTAGAAAATTGAAAATAGGAGTTCAACGTTTCCCAAGTGATTGCTGTTTGTTATCACATGTCCTTCCGCTTTGAAGAGTCATTACATGAAATTTACATTTATAATTTGTCATAACACTAATTATCTCGTTATGCGATTTAGATTGGTATCATAATGACGTAAATTTACGTAATCTATAGACGATTTACAAAACGCGCATTTTCATGTTTCCCCTATCAGTTTTTACAGTTTTACTAAAAAAAATCCATTAAATTCATATTTGCGTTTGAAGTGTGGTCCGAGAACTTCGTCTAGAGTCCAGCGTGAAAATAGTTCTATAAATAAGGCAGTTAGTTGCTCGGGCAAGAAACTTTCAGACGCGTGATAAATGGAATGAGATTATAGAATTGGTCAAAGCGAGGGTCAAAGCAATGATCTGAACCTAAAAACATCAAATTTACTTCATTCTTACATCGACCCATAGACTGCAGGTGGTGGTTTATTGTCGAATTTAGCGCAATTAAATTAAATTGTACGAAGACCAAGGTGTAATTCGAGGTGTAATTGCTTGCACTAATAATCTGATTAAAAAAACCACCTGTCGTCGATATAGATATAAAAGTAAAAGTGACTTTTCGTGTTGATGGGGTCCAAAAAATTGAATAAGTAGTGGAAATTTAGTTATTTGGTCTAGGGACTGGATTTAAGGACTTGATATTTTGGCGATAGTAATTAGCATTTATTTGCTTTCGCGATTACTCGATATTGACCTTTTACTCCAATGTGGAGGCTCGTTTAAATAATTTTCTTAATTATTCTCTGTTTGGAATCTTGCTAAACTGCATTTTAGAATTGCTTCTAATTCGACCACTCCTTTTTCAGTATGGCAACACTATTAAAATGGGCTCAAAATACTACCCAAGGTAAAAATAACAACAAAAATAACAGCACCAATGGCGAACGGAAATGGATTCACCCTCCAGAAGCGTTACAAAAAGGTCATGTGGCGTATCTGGTCAAATTTCTCGGAAATACTGTAGTAGACCAACCAAAAGGTAACAGTCTAAGATTGCGAACTTGTAAATTAATTTGCTGGTTTGCAGGAATAGAAGTCGTAAAAGAAGCAATACGAAAATTACGTTTTTCGCAGCAACTGCGTAAAAGCGAAACAGGTGCCAAAACGCGTAAAGTCGAATTAACGGTAAGCGCAGACGGTGTAGCCATCCAAGAGCCTCGTCATCATAATATCTTACATCAATTTCCCCTACACCGAATATCCTACTGTGCGGATGATAAAGGCGAAAAAAAATTTTTCTCCTTCATCGCCAAACAGCAGAACCAAGGTACTAGGATCCTTTCACCGACGACGATACAATAATAATTATCTTGTAGATAGCGATCAAGAAGAAAAACACGAATGTTTCGTATTCATATCTGATAAGTTAGCGGAAGAAATTACATTAACTATAGGTCAAGCCTTTGAGCTCGCTTACAAGCGCTTTCTAGAGACCTCGGGAAAAGATCTGGAGTCGCAGAGGCGAGCAATGGTGACGCAACAGAAGATCAAACGACTCGAACAGGAAAATAATATTTACAAACAGAGGCTTTTGGAAATCACCCGCTTTAATAGTATTAAATTTGAACTCGACCAATACTTGAAAAAGCACGAAATTCGAAGTTTGCTAGAACTTCCACTAGGCCAGTCTACAAATTCTAGCAGTGATATATCTAGTGTGCATCCGGAGCACGTTAACGGAAATATTAGCGATCAGTTGGTAGATTTTGGTGCCTCGGAGACTACCAACGGTAATGGAATCGCGCCACCTGTACCCCCCAGGCAGTTTGACTCGGCGCCGACCGTTGGAACAAAATTGGAGGGGTTGCTGCTCAATGAATTGGATCATGACGATGACTTTGATCCAAGATCGTACGAAAGCAATCATAACACAACGCACGCTCTAATTATGAATGGAAACGCTTCAAATCCGCCCCCATTATGCAAGTAACGGCTTTGTCTGTATTCATACTAATTTCAGTATTACAGTGGCTCCCCCTCCTAAAGCTGCCCGGAGAAGTAACATCAATAATAACAACATGGAGAATTTGCAAAGGACATTCGGACAAGATCTGTTTGGTGTCTCTCCTTTTGTATCACAAACAGCTGTAACCCCGTCTCCTAACAGGTAGAGTAGTCGACTGTACTGTGTTATGCTGATAGAACGTTTTTTAGTGTAAAAACATCTGATCCTTTCGAAATGGGAGATTTTGCCACTGCTGCTACGCCCCAAGATATTGAAAATGCCATCGGCTTGTTGGATAAACGGATATTGGAAATGAAGGTTTGTTAAAAACTGGACTATATCATGTTTTTGCGAAACTTTTTCAATTGAAAGTCTTAGTCGATTATGGTTCTGTGGGATATAAGTTTCGCTTTACATATGATATAGTGATAAACACGAATGGCAATTTTCGTATAATAAAGAAAATTACAAATTTCAGACTGGTTTTAGTCGTGGTATCAGTTTTGGAAATGAAGATTTTTCTTTGGAAAGTCTAGATCCATTAAAGAATTAAATTTTTGATAAATGTAAGATATATTTATTATTGGAAACGCCCAGGCTCCTATCAACGTGATTCTAACCTAGATCAAAAAATATACCTACTTTAAAATACTTTAAGATTAATTTTAAGTAAAAAGTATTATGTAGATCTGATCTATATGTTATATTTTATATTTAATTGCTTATAATTGTTATACATGAATAAATTTACAATATCTAAAATAAATTGTAGTACCTCAAAAAATAAATAACTATGCTATACCTTTTCAGAAAGAGCAGTTCTCTTACATACAGGTAGCCTTAAAGAAGGTCCTTCCTCCAACGGCGGCCTCCCCCCTCATTGTAAGCCCTTGATCCTGTTTCAATTTAATTTTTGAACTCCAAATTGACATCGCGGAGGGTTGTAAAGCTACTAAGCGATGGGAAAAGACAAGCATTTACAGAGTAACTGCTTCCTTGGGGGCATACGGCGGCTTTTAGGTTCAGTCATGATTGAATCTGTGCCACAATGGTCTAGTGGCTGGGACACCTGGCTTGCATCTGGGATGATCGGGTTCGATTCTTGTGTACAGAGAACATTTTTTTATAAAAATGCGTTGCCAATTTAGCGGAGTTGGATAAGTAGGTTCAAAATTGTCTTCTCAAATTTTTTAAAGCAAATTTAGACAAAATAAATTTTACACAAAACGCATGCCCACGAGGAAGCAGTTACCTCTGTAAGCGCCCTTGGAAACCGATGTACTTTGTGTATTTTTCTGATTTGTGACGTATCCTCGTCGTCCTGCGTAATATGCGTAGGTACTTATTTAGACAAGGCACGTTTTCTGTTACTTGCTGTGTTTCGCGTCGCCTATATTCAACGCCTTCCTTCGGTCTTTTTTCCTCTTGTATCAGATTTCATTAAATACCCTTCACTCTCTCCGCCGCCCCACCTACTTCCACCCTATTTCTTTACATTTCGTACAGGTCTTCTTTTAGTCTCCTTATTCAAGCTCATATCTTCAACACGCTTTCTTTACGCATTTTTTATGTTTTTTTTTGCGTCTCCTTGAAAGGTTTCACACGCTTCCTTTACATCACCGTCATGCATTCTTATACCGCTTCCTTCACACATTGTTCATCTCTCTTTTCTTTTGTGTGAAATGCCTTGCCGCCTCTTTCTCATCACTTTACGCTGTTTAGCGCATTTTCCAAAATGAATCTTCTTTCAAGAGCTTCTTATGCCGTTTCTAAAGTTTTCTAGTTAGGACATAAACACGTTCTATATGTTTTATGGTGCCGCCTAGCTCCGTAAATGTCATCGACCAACACCTCGAGGGCTCTAAAGGGCCTTAGTAAACTAAAGTTCTTAAAACTGTAGTTTTTTTATACTTAGGTAAGTACTTTGGAAAATGCCCAAGTACTTTCAATCGGTTTCTGATACTATGCTCGCTTAACTCTGAAAACGGCTTAAAAAAGGTCATTTAAACTGCAAAGCGCGGGATGGACTGGAGTGGGATGCTTTTTAAAGCGTTTTCTATAGAATTCAAAGAGTGCACGGTAATGAAAAGTCTTCAGGGCGCTTTGCAAAACTTCTATCACAGCATCTGTGGTTCTAGATGGTTTTTTAGGCCATTTACAGAGCTCTCTCTCTTGAGATTGCTATCGCGCCGTACCTAAGACTGTACATGGTGTTCCTAAATATCATGTAAACATGGAAGATTTCAACATTTTTTAGGTTTTTCCTTTATATCTCCTGCAGTTTTTTTAGATAGTTTCCTAAAATTTTAAATATGTGTCCCTGAAGGGCTTACGTATTGGTCATGTCAATGGGAGTGAGAATCTCCACGGTTTTATTTTTTCAGGGGCCCTGTCCAATTTCTACCCTTACATTTTTTTTGGGTGCGCCACTGCTAAATTATAAAATATGAATTTGATTTTTTGATTTGTTTGGAAACTTTTTGGTCTCTTGTAATTTTTTGGTATTTGAGAGCGTTATCGAGAAAAAATTCAGATTTAGGTAGTTGGCTAAATGAAAGTAAAATTTTTAAAATTATCCACTAGGCTCTGTCTTTTATTTGGATAGTCTCTTGTTTTTGTTAGTATTGCAGTTTGAATTTGAAATTGTGTTTGCATATGTTTATAAATTAACAGTTTAATATTGCAACGTTTACGGTGAAATTATAATACCCTGTATGTACATCCGTAACAAAAGCGTTTGTCGGCCAAAGTTTATATGAACTTTTTTATAAAATAAGCCAAAGAATTAGCCCCTTCCGTATTTACATCATGTTTAGGAAGTCGGGAGGACACCTTGTATAAGTCCCCTTTCAGAACCCGTCCATTTTTAGGGATATTTCGCCACGACATAGTGAGTTGGTAGTGGAGGGAATTTAAATTAAAATAAACAATTTTAAAGTTCTAAACAAATTGCTCTTAAAAAGTGTTATATTCAGTAAGTAAACACTAAATTTATTGTTTATTTGTGTAATTAGGTATAATTAACAGACTCGCTGCGCTTTAATAAGGCACATCGTACAAGAACTTCCTTGCGTATTCGGTGAGTGATTTTAATTGTATTTATGTAATTATAACTTGTTTAATGGATTTTGTAGTTTGTTTATAATAATTGCACAATTTGCAATTCATTTTCGCAATGATAAACGTCGGATTGTCTTCGGTTAACAGTTGTGATTAAAGTGAGGTTAGGTGTGGTACACATTTTAAATTCGTTGTTATTAAGTGCCAAGGGAGGTAAGTGGTGGTTAATTTAATGTTTTTCTTTTTAATATTTCCATTTGTAGATGTGGAGAATACGCCATTGCAATCAGCTAGTTAGGAAATCAAGAAATTACAAGTGCAAGTCACAAGCTGCCACAGTTCAGAAAAGTCTTGAAAATAATGCTTCCGATATTGAAGCCTTCCACCCTGGTGCTAACATTCACGGTTTTGTTGTGGAGGACCTTCAAAAAATCAACGTTTTTAATATTACAGCGTTACATTTAGTGCATACACAAACGAAAGCAAAGTACATCCACTTGTACAGGGATGACAATAACAATGTCTTTTCGATTAATTTCCGCACAACCCCCATGGACAGTACAGGTTTGCCTCACATCTTGGAGCACTTGGTGCTCTGTGGATCGGAACTATACCCCGTACGCGATCCCTTCTTCAAAATGTTGAATCGATCACTGGCCACTTTTATGAACGCCATGACCGGATCCGACTACACCATTTATCCGTTTAGCACACAGAATTTCACAGATTTCCAAAATCTGCAAAAAATTTACCTTGATGCCGTTTTCCGCCCCAAACTGAATAACTTGGATTTCATGCAGGAGGGGTGGCGATTAGAATACTCGGATCCGAAGGATCCCAATTCGAATTTAATAATTAAAGGTGTTGTGTATAACGAGATGAAAGGCGTTTACTCGGAGAACGAAAATATTTTCGTTCAGAAATTACAAAATTTGATTTTACCCGATCATACTTACGGTGTTATTTCTGGTGGTGATCCTTTAGTTATTCCCAGTCTGACTTGGGACGATTTGAAACGGTTTCATCAGAAATGTTACCATCCCAGTAATGCCAGATTTTACTCTTATGGCAATTTTCCGTTAAGTCCGTCTTTGGAGTACATAAATAGTGAGTATTTGTCGAAGTACCAATATAGTGAACCCTCGGACACGATTGTACCGTCGCAGAGTCGCTGGTCGAAGCCTAAGAAGCAGCATTTCCTAGGTCGGTTCGAGAATATGCGGGAACCTTTTGAAAAACAAAATATTTGTTGTGTGTCTTTGCTGATGACCGATGTTCTCGATGTTTATCAGACTTTTTTGCTGCAATTTATCACCGAGTTGTTGGTGAAGGGGCCAAATTCGCCCCTGTATAAAGCATTGATCGACAGTAATTTTTCGGGAGGCTTCACCACATGTACTGGCTTTGATACGCAACAGCGTGACACCGTGTTTACAGTAGGGTTGCAGGGCCTGGAGAAGGGAGACATTGACAAGGTCGTAACTCTCTTTGATCAAACAATTGGGGAGGTTATTGCCAACGGGTTTGAAGAAAAACACATCGAGTCTGTGTTGCATTCTTACGAGTTGAGCATTAAGCATCAGACTGAGAATTTCGGGTTGTCTTTGTTGTTCGGGCTCACACCGATTTTAAACCATGATGGTAGTTATTTTGACGTGTTAAAAGTTGATGAGTCAATGAACCGTCTTAAGACGCATTTAGCCGATGACAAAGAGTACCTACAGAAAGCTGTGAAGACGTATTTCGCCAGCAATACCCATCGGTTGTCTCTTTCTATGGGCCCTGACAAGAATTACGAGCTGGAGCAGCAGATTTTGGAAAAGAAGTTAATTGAGGATAAAACCAAGAACTTAAGTGGCAAGGATAAGGAGCTGATCTACACCAAAGGATTGGAACTTCTCAAAGAGCAGAGCGAAAAGCAGAACACTGACTTACTACCAAGCTTGGAAATGAAGCACATTAATAGCGAACTCGAACATATCCCCACCTTAAAGATGAAAATTGGAAATATGCCCACCACCATTTACTCGGCAAACACCAATGGTGTAACTTATTTTAAAGGTATACTAAGCACCAACGACTTATCATCCGAACAGCAAATGCTGCTGCCGTTATTGTGCTACATACTTCCCAAAATGGGTACTAAAACAATGGACTATCGAGAGTTTGACAGTCTAATGAGGCGCAAAACCGGTGGCCTACACTTAAGTCCCCACATTGGAGATAGCCTATTTCTTCTGCACTCCTATGAGCCAGGAGTTTTGTTAACCAGCTACTGTTTAGATGAAAATGTGGAAAGCATGTGGTACTTGTGGAACCAACTGTTTTCCATGCTAGACTTGAAAAATATGGATCGCTTCAAAACCCTCGTGCAACTCTACATGTCCAACCTAACGCAAGGGCTCGCCGACTCCGGCCACATTTACTCCATGCAAGTCTCCGCCGGATTAGTTTCTGGAGCCGCTCAGCAAAAGGAGCTTCTAAGCGGCCTCCACCACATTACTTACATGAAAGGTCTAGTAAAAGCTGAGAACTACGAGCACCTCTTACTAGACCTCAACAACTTAGCAAAACTAATCTTTGACAAAAACAAGATGAGGTAAGTAACTCAGGTGAAAACATCCATAAGTAGTACCTTTCAGGTGCTCATTAAACATCTCGGAGAAGAACAGATCGACTATTGTTCCAACCTACGAGACGTTCATCAACAGCTTGCCCGGCAACACCTTCGGAAAACCGAACGAGAACACTTTCCACACAAACCAACCTTCACCTTTGAAAACCGTGAGATGTCAGCATCACGTCTTGAATATACCCGTATACTACTGCAGCAAGGCGGTACTCACCGTCCCGTACACCAACCCAGAATTCGCCAGTCTTCGCGTTCTCGCCCGCCTTCTCTCTTCGAAATACCTGCATCCCGAACTCAGAGAGAAGCAGGGCGCCTACGGAGGCGGTGCCCGTCTTTCCACGAGCGGTGTATTCTCATTTTTCAGCTATCGCGATCCGCACTGCTACCAAACTTTAGAAGTGTTCGATCAGTGCGGGCATTGGTTGGAGAGGGAAATTGGAAATATATCGGATCAGGACGTGCTCGAGGCCAAATTGGGCGTGTTTCAAGCGGTGGACGCGCCCGTGCCTCCCAGTGAAAAAGGCGCGAATGAGTTTCTTAGGGGGATAAGTCCGGATATTTTGCAGCATCATCGAGCTGAAATTATGACCGTGGATGTTTCCGGTTTGAGAAAGGTGTCTGAAAAGTATTTTAGCGGCGATAAGGTTATTGCAAGCAAGGCAGTTTTGGGGCCTAAGACAGAAAGTGCAGATGCAACCAATCGGGAAGGAGAGTCATGGACAATTCTCCAAAGTGAATAGAAAATTTAATAAAATTTTATACTTGTTGAAGGAATCTAAATAACATTGTTGTAATAAAGACGGTGAAATAATAAATTATAATTATATAAAAAGCGAAAAAAATTGATTCGGCTTCAAAGAAGTACCAATATATTGATAGTCTCTTTTTTGTTCTATCTCATCATATCCCTAGCCGTTGTTTATTTCATACAAATTTCTCCAAAAATGGGGTATTTTACGCTTGTGTCCTCAGTGTTGGAATTTAAACTATATTTGCCGTAATACGATTTTTGGCATTTACGTACCATAAAAAATTTCTATTAAAATACTACACAGATAGTAGAACTTGACCAAGCGCATGCGCGGGGAGATTTTTGGCGTGCCCATTCTGTTTGTTTTCATCATTAGGGAAACCTACCATAAAAAATCGATCCAATTACTCCACAAATAAGAAAGCGGTTTATTGCGCATGTGTGCATTATCTCATTTTGTTTCATGCTATATATAAGCTGTATTCTTTTTACCACTTTTAAGTGAGCGTCTCAGCTTATCTCAGTTACTAATTGAGAAAAGTTATTCTTTTTAGCTGTCAACAACTGAGACGAACTAAGACATTTTACCTCCCCCTTTACCCCAACTGAGCTTGCTGTTAGGTAGAGTTTTAAATTGAGCCGGATTGGAATTTTAAGTTTGAGGTTATAATTGTGTAAAAATGTCAACAATAAACTTTAGTACCCATTCATTCAATGCAGTGTAAATTATTTTCAGTTAGTTGTGATGTGACTATTAACATTTAAAAAGGACAAAGAATTAATTATCACTCATCAACAAACATTTTAAGGTTATGTTTTCTTGCTTGTACCAAAAAAGATATTCTTTTTAGCGAGCGATTGACTCAGATAAATTCAGCTCAGTTTGTCTTAGTTAAGTTAGTCGATTTCCTCACTTTAATGTAAAAAGAATACACCTATAGCATACGACGGCTCGGTTTAATGTCAATTTCGGTATGAATGCAAAATAAATGCACGGAAAAACTCAAAAATACGGTAACTTGCGAAAGTGCAAAAGGCATAAAGATAAACTTACTAGGTATTTGGTTAAAAGCAAAAAGATCCCCTCTAAACAACGGATTTAACTTATAAAATTTTGCTATTTCATGGAGGGATCGACGGTTTTCCAGCCGATACAGCGTTTTCGGTTAGCTACAGCCACAAATTAAAACTTCCTTAATTAATTGCGCGACCTGTTGACGTCCTAAAAATTTGTAATTGGTCTTAAAATTCCAATTAATTAATTGGGCTTATTTAGCACTTAGGTACTTAATCGGCCGGATTGAAATGTCTAAAATCGGTAGTCCAATTAACACCTATTCTTAATTGGAATTTCTCAGCTCGGCATAAAGGTTTCTGATCAACCTGATAACGCCGTAAACCTGCACGGCTTTGCAATTTTAATGCTTGTTTTAAATTAACGTAGGAAACAGAAACCTGCTAAAAATGGTTAACGTGGCCTTGCAGATAAACAAGGGTATCAAAATTGGCACACTATGTATAGACTACTTTTATTTGTTATGTAGTATACGATGACGTTTCCTGTGATTATCGAAATTCATGTGTGCCATTTGGTATCTAATGGATGAAGTATTATATGGAAAGCAAAGTGCATGTGTATCTTTTGTTTTGGGTCGCATTTTCGAAATAGCTAATTTTCACGGAGACTTACATGAGGAATCTCACCATTTTAGATGGGAAATACACACAAACTTGCAATCTGTAACTAATTGATTTGATCTAAATAAACGTGTATAGTATGTTTCTAAAGGTTTAAAGGCTTTGAGTTATAAAACAAAGTTTATAAGCAGCGCTAGGTACTGCATAATGTGACAAAATGTTATGTAACATAATATGCGGCGTACCTAGCATTGTACAGGGTGGTTGAAATTCATGGCTCACCATTGATTATGATGGTGAAATGAGGGCAAAGTTGCCCCTTTTTGTGACTAAAAAACACATTTTCTTTGAAAAACTGGGTACCTATGTCAAATTTCGTGTTATAATTTGACGATTTTTTAAGTTTTTTTCTGCAGGAGATATAATAGTTATTTATGCATCAAGGGCATTAAGGCGATATTTATGCCGAGGGCGACAGAGCCCGAGGGATTGTAAGTCGCCCGAGGGTTACATATTGAGTAATGCGTGAGGTGCTTACAACATTTTATTTTTCATCATTCCAAAGAATGCATTTCCAATATACAAATGTCATGATTATTGTTTGCCCAACATTAAAGTGCTCCATACGAATCAAGTTGCATCTTTTTTATGACATAATATAACTCCGTCAATCAATTTGACAGGCCGTTTGAGGGCATAATGAGATGACAATCCATTATGCCCTCTCATTATGCTCTTGGGCGTAATAGACTGCTTCATATATCACATATGACAGATATAATTGACATATAATAGGCAAATGAAAAATAAAAAACTTAAAAAACAACATCAACGCCATGTTGATCGGTAACCAACCTATCATTTTAAGAACTTTTATTCATACAATAAGTCAAAGAATTAGCCCCTTCCGTAAATTCTGTACATCATATTTAGTAACACCCTTTATACAACTTTATTTATGTAATCCATGTCGTTAGGAACAGGGTAACAATCTGCAGGGTAATGCCAGGATAGTTTCTTTTGCTTTCCCTTTCAAATGATGAAAGTTTTAGGTGCCTATTTTTTACATTGGTGTTTTGCTTTCTTTCTGAAAATCGCGGAATCTATTTTTTAAGTATATGCATAATAGATAGAAATAATATCTTTATGTACCGACGTAAGACGTGGTGCTGATCGTTTTTCTACTCTTATTACTAGTATTTCCATCTAGTGTCATAATGAGCGATTAGCTCATTAAGGGGTGGTTCTGTAATTGTAGAACTGCCCCTAACTAAAATGGAATATAAAAGTAATTAGGTACTTGCTATTATCCTACGCATTGTTGCCCCGTTCCTAATCACAGTGATTAGTTATTGTAGCCTGCTTTTATTACCAAAATCCAATCATTAGGTCCCCTTACGTAATAAAAATGGGTAGGTATGCGGGTGTAGGAGAACAGCATCTTACGTAGGTATACGAAATAGAAGTTCTAACGAATTCTACAATTTTTTCTCTCCAGATCCAGTGACCAACTATTAAATTTAATCTTACGCCCTAAGCGGGTATACAAAGCGTAGGTATGCAGTTATGCTGTACATATCGGGTGAATCTCGGGGATAGGATAGAGAGTTTTTCAAATTGTGCATTTTAACGCTGAATAATTTGTTAAATAGAAATTTCAACAATTCTTGTTACTTCCTGAGATATGCGTAAAAAGACAAAAAAGCAGTTTTTTTTTTAAATTTTACGGTTTTATTATTGATTATTTGGGAAAATCATTATTGATGGCATTCTTTCTATACTCTGACTTGATTTTTGCGACGTTTCGGTTTTTGGATACCAACATCAATTTTAACGAACGGTGTATCTCTCACACGAATTTGGAACACCATGTATAATATACTATTGGCTTCGTTATTTTCATATTGAGAAATTTCGTCGAGCTCAGATTTTTTCACAGGAGTAGAAATTTTGTACTAATTTTTGATTAATCATAAAATGCGTACCCAAGCAACCTTGGAAAGCCGCAAATCTATGTTAGGTTCTTGAGCAAAAAAGAAGATCGATCATTATGGGACCTTTCAGTATTAAATTTTAGACTGACATAGGAACTACATAGTGACCTTTAAAATGAATGAGATTCTTTGAATCTTGGTTTTGAGAGTTTTGAGGAATTTCGCAAAACTTGTTGAAGGTAATACAGGAAGTACATATATGGTGACCTTAAACTGTTTAAACCGTTTTCGAGATATTCGCTTTTAAAGTTTTGACATAATGGATATATTTCTGCCAGGCGTCTCAATCTCCCTTTGTCCCTCGTACAATCCGCTCTTGAGATACATGGAATACCATGAAAGATAAAATCCATTTCTACCCTCCCCCGTCAACCTCCGATTTAGAAAAGAAGTCGCGCAGAAATATAGTTTGTACCTATTCATGTCGAAGAGACCTTTGGTTAGAATACCATGAAGGGTAGAACACGTGTTCACCCCCCTCCCTCTCTCATTTTCAATAGTTTTACCTGGTACCACTAAAGCCATGCGTATGCAAAATCTGAGACCAATTGGTTGTCGCATCTAAAAGTTATGCACGTTTTACAAACAGCATCTCAAGAATTAATTCATGGGGAGGGGTCCCCCTTAAGACAAGAAAACGCAAAAAAATAGCAAATGTTTAACAAATTTATTAACAACAACCACGAATGGGCCTGAAAACATTTTTTTTAAATTTAAAATACTTAAGTTTAGAGGGTCCGCTTTAGGAACAAAAAAAATGGTTAACTACATTGTCGTCATGTAGACGATATTATGACTTCAGCACCTTGAATGGGGTTGGACCGCTCTGTATGTGAAATAATTTCAATTTTTAAGTTTGTGGTTATTCGTAAATACCGACCAGTGTCATCGTTTCGTTTGAATTTGTATTTCAGTATTTGTTTTTCTTTTTAGAAATTTGTGTAGATGCGTATATAATTTTGTTTTAATTTTTTTGCTTTTGTAAGTTGTGTAATTTTGTCGTTTGCGATAAGAAGTTTTATTGTTGGGGGAATGTTATTTATTTCCAACGAAAAAAATGCGCTGTAAACATTGATATACGTGTTAACCACGGAAGCTTATCTGTTTTAGAGCGTTTGTAAGAATTAAAAAAATGTGCTGTTGTTTACGTTTTGCCCGTCCGTCCCTCCATCTGTCCGCCCGTCCGGGTCCACTTCTGCGGTTTTGAACTACTTTTAGGGGAATTGTCCTGGAATTTTTTGCAATTCGTAACCCAAGGACCTCTAAAATCTCCCTTTTTAAACCACCTCCTGTTCGCCCAGACAAACTGTATGGGCGAACAGGAGGTGGTTTAAAAAGGGAGATTTTAGAGGTCCTTGGGATACGAAGAGTCAAAAGGTAGCCTGTAACCACTAGGACCGTTACAAATTGGCGCCCGAGCAGGGACTGTGGTACTTAGGATCAGGGCAAAGACCTAAGATGGTTTCTACTTTTATAGTGTTTGGAAAGATTTGGGAATGTAATGGTGAAGGTAATGGTACTGGTGGGAATGTCAACAAACATGACGTCTCCGAAACTACCGCCCTCTCCTGATAGAAATTTAGATTAATTCCAGATTCCTACAGGAGTCAAATTTAGAATTATTTCTTATTAAATTTCACATCTTTACAAAACACGCATTAAGCACGATCTCTTCATTTAATAATAATAGTACATTTCATGCATTGTAATACAAAATTACATTTAATAGTACAGATAGAGAAGTACAGTATTATTGCCTGAGCACCAAGATTACACCGAGGGGTGTAAGGTGCGAAGGCAATAATAGACTTCTCTACCGTGGTATATATACTATTTTTTTCACTTGAAATCCTCTAAATTAACATATTATATTGATAAGAAAGTGAACGGTTGGACAGAATTTTTTGTTTATTAATTTAACATGTCAATCAAGTGCGTAGAAGTACAAGTCAAACAGGCCGTATTTTGTTCTGATATTTTCAAAGAGTAATTTCGTTCGAATTTTTTCAAAATGTGATTAATTTTAGGTATGTAATTTCTCTGGAAATGGCGGATGGTGGCAATTATTCATTTTAGAGAACTTGTCCAAACGTTTATTGTGCGAAATTTCGGGTTGTGTTTTCTAAACTGACAGCGTGACAGTTCTCATTATTGACTACTAGTTAATAATGTCCACATTATTAACCACTTTGAACAAATGCCGAGAAAGCCTACTTTACAAGTGGAAAAAAGGTTAATAATGTCATCAGACGCTAGTAGTGAAAAAAATCTTTTACCGTCTTTTGCATCAAAGATGGACTTCCGACTGCCTCAGAAGGAAGTTTTTTGCCGCCTGTACCGAAAAAATTAAGCGAACCGTTGCTGAAATCCATGATAATACATTGGATTTTAATCGACGCTTAAGCTGAAATTTAATTTGTTGCTAGCGAATTTTTCGCTTAACAAGAATTCGATTCTACGATCTCTATGTGCTTGTGATTTTTGTGCATATTGTTTGTTGAAAACGTGTGATTATTGATTTATGTATTTGTTTCAGATATATTCCCGGAACGGTAAGTGTCATTAATTTTACAATACTAACTTTTGGATAGAAGTGTTTGTAATTCATTTCAGTTTTGCTCTCGAACTGATGAATTCTGGACACCTTCTGCCACATAATGTCTTTTCATAAAGATGCGAATGAGTATTTTCGAGAAGTGTTGACCTTCTTACGAGAAGAAGACTGGCTGTTCAATTATCCAAACACGCACATTTTTGTAAATAGAATCTTGGACAATTTTAAAACTGACTGGATCAGACCTTTGCGATGTATCACTAATAAGGAATTAAACGATATACCAGAAGGTTTTGTAAATGTAAGCTATTTTCCTTTTGGTTTCCTCTAGTAGAGAATTTTTTAGAGCAACTGGCCCACGGATTTCAAAGAGCTATTGGTTAAGATCGCTGCCTTAAAGCAAGAAATTCAGCATTACAACTGTAGCCAGCAACCTGTGGTTTTACAACCCCAAGTTCGTTTATCGGCGAAAAAGGCGCACGAAATTAGTACGTTACCATTGGTGATTCATGACATGTGTAGCAAGCACAACGTTACTGTTTTGGTGGACGTTGGGGCTGGAATAGTAAATCTTGTTTGAACTGGTACCAGTTGGCTAAGTGCTTCATTTTAGGGATACCTCTCTCTTATTTTACACGAGAATTACAATTATAAAGTGCTAGCAATTGAGGGGAGTGGTGAAAAGGTCGAGCTGGCGCTCAAGTATCAAGCCAAATTTTACCCATCAACCAAAGGTGATGTTAAATTTGTACATCATTTTATCACCGAAAACTCTGCCACCACAATTGAGAACCTTTTGAGTGAGCGTAATTGGAAGCAAAACGTCGGCATTGTCGGACTGCACACTTGTGCCGATTTGAGCGTAACCGTTTTGGAAATTTTCCAGAAATTAAGCTACGCGAAGGTAATGGTGGTCATGCCTTGCTGTTACCATAGAATGGAAGAGAGAACCCTTACACCTGAACAAGAACAATTTAAGCGATTTCCCGTTAGCGAAACGCTGAGAAGTGTTTATGGCAGTCTCAACGGGGAATCTTTCCTCAGGAGACCGTTTTTACGACTTGCATGTCAACAAACTGGAAATGCTTGGAAACATATGAGCGAGGAGATGCACGCTTTGCACTCAAAGAATTGTGCGTTTAGAGCAATTTTAGAAGAAGTCGCACGCGAAGGTAGGTCAAACTTCTAACATTTTATGGGTCGAGATTATTTTCTGTGCGTTACGAAATTTATTAGTTGTAATTTTAAGAATAGCGCAATCCCCATCTGATTAAATTTGGAGATAAAGTTTGGATGTGACACTTATAACTCAGTTAGTGTTCTCGGCGTGGGAGCGAATTATTTCGCTTCATGATTAGACATTTGGTTTGAGTGCACTTCCCTTATTTATCTTTGCCGAAGTCCACAAGCTCTAAAATGTGCGCTATCATTGTTCAGGTTTTCATCGAGACCCCATTATTCGTCACAGAAACGAGACAATTTAATTGCATTCATTTTCACAAACAATTTGTTAATCATGCACACGGCTTACCAAAATTACACAAGACTCTTTATTTACTAGGTTCGTAAACACACGTGACAAAATTGAAAAACTCTTTCCCGAATATTAACTAAATTAAATCTTACCGAAAGAAGTTTGTATCACTCACTTTAAGTCACTATTAAAACACTTGTCTTATCGTATAAACAAAAATTTGTGATTTTCGTTCCTTTGACGGATATATACAGTGTGTCCCAGATCGCGTGGAGTTGCATGGGTAACTCTAACACTCTGTAAAACACTGCCTTTAAATCCATGAAGAACGCTATCACCCTGCCACCTTTTTTTCCAATTCTTTTTCCACCAATCTCTGTAGTACATCTAATCAGAGATTCCTGTAGCCCGTTTGTTAGAAGTTTTTAAAAATACAAACTTGAAATTTGGTTTACAGGCAGAATTGACTATTGCGAATTGAAATAAAATTTTAAGATGGCGATGCTTCCGTAAACACTTGAATTGGAGTGGCGCCATCTTGAAGTTTTTAAATAGACACATAGTTTCTAGTTTTTTTCTAAATGCGTCATTTGATTCTGAGTTCAACGCAATTAATTTTATTTGTGTACGTTGTCATAGTTTTCTCAAAACATTTATGCAGGGGTCGATTCAAAAATTAAACCGTTCAAGATAAGTGAGCGCTTTTTTATAATCGAATCGTCTAAATACTTTTTTGAGTGGCGACTGAGAACCTTGAGGAAGTTTCCAGGACTGCTGCGATTTTTCAAAATTAGCAACCAAACAAAAACACAAAACTACCAGAAATGAATGTAGATTTGAATTTTAGGGCCACTTTTATTAGCATATTGTATGTATCCGGTAGTTTTTGAGTTATTAGCATTTTTTGAAAGAAATATGCTTATCTTTTCATTAGGTGTAGTAGGCTTTGTAAGCAATCGTTTCATTTGAAATGCCATTCGAATCAAATGCCAGACTGAAGTTTTTGGCTTGTTTTGGAACCTTAAGAATCTTAGAAATCGTAAATGATCTTAAGCTTTTAAATAGTTCCAGGAGTCCTAAGAACGTTAAGAATTGTTGCAAAAATCTTCAGGAGTCTAAGAAGCTTAAGAATCCTAAGAGTCAAGGATCCCCAAAAAAGAATTCTAAAAAGTTGAGAATTTTAGCAAAATTCAAATAATCAAGAAATTCAGGAATCATAGAACTCTTAAGTTTATTAGTATCACGGGAATCTTAAGAATTCTAAGAATCCTAATGATTCTAAAGATCAGAGCTATATAATCAATCTTAAGAGTTGTAATGGTCCTAATAATTTTAAGAATCTTGATTTTTAAGGTTTTTTACATTTTTAAAATCCTTAAAATTCCAAGTATTACAGGGTTTCTTAGGATTATTAGAATTTTGTGAAGATTCTTAGGATTTTTAGAATTCTTACGGCTCTTAAGATGTTTGAAACCCTTAGTACCCTTAAGACTTACGATTCTTAAGCTTTTTAAGGTCCCCAAGATGTTTGCAACAATTGTTAGGTTTCTTAGCATTCCTGGAATTAAGATCATTCGGATTTTTAAGATTCTTAAGATTCCAATTTATCGAATTAGATGGATTCTACGGATTGTGGGGGTGCCTAAAACTGTTGGGACTTCATATTTTTCAAGTAAATTATATCTTACCGAAACAAGTTTTCTATCACTCACTTTAAGTCACACTATTAAAACACTTGTCTTGTCGTATAAACAAAATGTGTTTTTATATATATGTGATTTCCGTTCCTTTGACGGAGATATACAGTGTGTTCCAGATCGCGTGGGATTGCATGGGTAACTCTAACACTCTGTAAAACGCTGCCTTTAAATCAATGAAGAACGCTACCACCCTGCCACCTTTTTTTTCCAATTCTTTTTCCACCAATCTGCACTTCTCTTATATACTGCATTATTTGTTCCCCAAATTCATACGATTTTCAAGATTCTTAAAATTATTGAGATCATTACAACTCTTAAGATTAATTATATAGCTCTGATCTTTAGAATTATTAGGATTTTTAAGGTTCTTAGAATTCTTAAGATTCCTATGATTCTAATAAGTGTAGGATTTTTATGATTCCTGGAACTTTAAATTTTTAAAATTTCTTAAAATCCTTAAAAGTCCAGGGTTTCTTAGGATTATGGGATTTGTGAAGATTTTTAGAATTCTTACGACTCTTAAGATGTTTGAGACCCTCAGTACCCCTAAGACTCTTACGATTCGTTAGCTTCCTAGGGTCCTCAATATTTTTGCAACAATTCTTAGCACTCCTGAAATTAAGAACATTCGGATTTCTAAGATTCCTAATGTTCCAATTCTTCGAATTAGATAGATCCTCCGAATTATGGGGGTGCCTAAAACTGTTCGGACTTATTCATATTTTCCAAGTACTTCAAACCCTTTTGATTCCTTATACGCCGCAGATGCCTGGGATTCCCCAAATTCCAATAATTCCAAGTAGTCCCTTGCATTCTCCACTCCTTGGTGTTCTTCGTATTCTTATACAGGGTCATTCTTGACGAGCGTCAGTTAGAAAGATATGGAAAACCTTAGAAAATGAAGATAAACTGATGTTCTTTAAGGGTTTTGGCACATGATGAATTGAACTAAAATATTTTCAAGATGGCGCCACTTCCGGAAATACCGGAAGTAGCCAAGATCGAATTTTCTTATGGTATGCGTAACACTCTAAGAAAGTGAGACTACGCCACTTTTTCAAAGCTCTCAACTTTTAAATATCCATAACTCCATTTTTTCAAATGGCACCCCCCATACCATAAGAAAATTCGATCTTTCTTTAATAAATCAGTGAAAACTGTGTTGCAATATCTCTCACCGTTTTCGAATAATAAATTTTTAAAATTACCCCTGCAAATTCAATTTTTGACATAAAAACTTAAATATCGGCGAAGCCCTTGGAGTAAAGGGTCAACTATGGGGTATCGTTGTACTGACGTAGAATCCGAAAATGTAGAAAAAATAGGGGGTCCCTATTTAAAATAACAAAGTTGATGGCTACTTCCGGTATTTCCGGAAGTGGCACCATCTTGAAAATATGTTAGTTCAATTCATCATGTGCCAAAACCCTTAAAGGACTTATCAGTTTAGTTTCATTTTCAAAGGTTTTCCATATCTTTCTAACTGACGCTCGTCAAGAATGACCCTGTATATTGTAGTCGAATCCTTAAAGTCTGAGGAATGTTTTGAGTGACCGCGGAAAGTCTTGCGAAAGTTTCCAGGGCTGTTGCGATTTTTCAAAATTAGCAATAAAAAATGTCAATATTCGCAATATTTTTAAAATTTTCCTGGAGAGCATGTGAGAAAGCGTCAAAAATGTGAGTAGAAAATCTCTTTTAAAAGCAAAAATTTTCTTTTAAATTTTGCGATAAGTTTTCCAGGAAATTTGTCCGATAGGTATTCTCGCACGATTAGGACGTTGTGCGCCGGTGCACCATACTGTTAAAACCAACAGTTTTCAAAACTCAATGCAGTATGCACTTTTTTTAAGGGTTATATAAACAAATAAAGTTGATGATCTCGTCGATACGTTGTATTGAAAACCTCTCAACGCTGTCTTGTTCTACTCAAAAAGTGACAATGGGAAAGTGTTATTTTTTTGTTTTTGTTCAAATAACACCACACAAAATTAAAAACGAAACCCGCAAATTTCGGTTTCTCTGGTATATCTTCGGAAGTAATCTGAATTTTCTGGTTTTCTGTAAAGCATGATAGTAACTCTTTAATTGCATATCTTTTTTTAATTTAACCATCGTCGTCTCTTCTATGGTTTCCTAGATCTCGATGATAGACATGCTTATCTTGGGCGCAGTATATACAGAGCGAGTCTCTAACTTGAAATAAATTCAGTAAATGATTTTTAATCTTCTAAAATGTTATTGGAAAACTCAGCACTTTTATGAAAATAATAAATCATTTTTTGAATCAAAATCAATTACCGAATGCTAATTCCAGAAAATTTCTTGAATAATCTGGATAAGGTGAGAATTAACTGTACTATTATCATTCTGTACGATCTCTAGTATCTATTCAATTCTTGACGTCGAATGACAACTTTATTCTCCTTAACAGTTTACTACACATAAAATACATGGAAAATAGAAAAACCTCTTAAAAGTGACTATGACTTTTTGTCATAAAATTTTAACGGAATGTTCTACTATTTCGGGGAATCTCCAAGGATTTCAAGGGATGACTGAGGATCTCAAGCGATTTAATTCACACACTGAGTTCAAAAATGGGTTCGCTGGTGGATTTTTAGATTTAGAAGCGCCGTTTGCATATGAACTTGTATTAGCTAATGTCATATGACATTCATGTTGCTTATGAAAACAGTAAAAGCACTTCATTGTTCCATTATAATTGACGATGACAACTTTAAGCACGACGTAGGGATAGTGGAATAATAATATGAGTTTCTTAACAACTTTATCCTTTTGCGGTTAATTAATGCCTAATTGCAAATGAACGTATACCTAATTAGTGCTTCATTAGAAGCCAAAATCCCAGCTTGCTTTATATTATCCTAATTTGACGTTTTTTTTAGGTAACTACACGGTGCGCCGTTTAAAGCGAAAGAGTGGAAAAGGTAATGATTCTAATTATACAATGGACGCTTACGTGAGTAACTTAAAAATCACGCACAAACTGGTAACTTCAGAAGGAACGGACGCTGAAATTGATAGTAATTTTACAGCTAAAATGTTGGAAAAGTGGGCCGAGTACAAGGAAAAGTGCTACTTAGTGGAAATTTTAACCGCATTACAGACGGCGATACAAAGCATATGTGAGAATATCGTCCTTCTGGATCGGGCTCAGTCCTTGAAGGAAAATGGTATTAACTGCGACGTTTATCAAATTACGAATGATCGTATTTCACCTCGATGTCATGCTCTGCTTGCCAACAAGTAGCATTTTTCATCATTCTTTCTACTAAGTATCTATTTGGCTTTAGCACTAATACCTGCACCCCGAGAGACATTTCGTTTGTAAATTTTATTATCAATAAATACTAAAACAGTTTGTATTAGTAAATCGTTTAGGGAAAATATCGAAGAAGCTCCTTTGAATTCTTTGCATGGAAATATTCAGTAGATCCTGTGTTGTTGCTCTAAGACTTAATCCGTGTTTTTCATTTTCTGATAATAAATATAAATGTATTGAGCGTTTTCAGGCATTCAGAGTTTCTTTGTGTCTACAAGTTATAAGTTAAATTACTTATTTTCTGTGTAATTTAAGAAAATGTTAGATTTGATCTGGAAAGGTTTTTTCTTTAAATTTGGAATGCTTAATTGATGTATTTAATCGTTTGCAATCGTGGATCTTGTATTAACAGAACATATTCGGTCACTACGCCACCTATAAAACACCTGTCCAGCTAGCTCAAAACAAAACAACTAATTATTCTGACATGAAAACTCGATCCGGGTCGCACAATGGATTCGAATAAACACAATGACAATGACAAAAACTGATTGAGAAACACACAAAAAAATTAAAACAAAATCCCTGAAAAAGAGAAAAGCTTACAAAGCTTGTTTGGAAATATTACCCCCCAGCAGGCGGTCGACAATTAAAATAAGAAACCAATCTTAAAATCATTTCCAGTTTTTTTCTTAATAATCCAAACAATCTGGTCGTACTAGGTTTGCGGTACTAGGCGCACTTAAACTGGCACAAAAACACTCGCTGACAGCGTCAGGAAACTTAACTTCACGCAGAATTGGATCTAAAACAAAACTGAGTTGATGAATAAGATGACAAATCGAGCAACATCTTTTAAACTTCTTACACCACTTTGGTTAATTTGCTTCTGCGCACTATTTCGATACTGACGAATTACGTTTTCATATAAACAGGCTGACTGCCCGTAAAAAATTCGTGTAATCAAATATAGCGCTCTTCAACCGTTGCCTCGTGTTCTCGTTGTCTCTACAATTATAAATTATAAACTCCTTTAAGAATTTTCAAATAAATTCGAAATTTCGAAAACTTTAAATGATTTTTTCTATCAAATCCAATTCTAATGGGTCCATAAATGGTAAAAATACATTCAATGCAAACAACTTCATATTTTCCCAGAGGTTGATATCTTTAAGAAAACACAGCTCCAATTTTCCTTCATAGTTTTCAGCTTCCACCAAATATAATTCACGATGATTTTTCTTAAGGATAGACAACCTTTAATTTTACATCACTGTACCTAGTAAATCCGGTTCTGAGAACTTTTGAGACTTTAACATTGCAAAAGTTGAATTTGGAAAAACCGCCCTAACTAAAATTGTTTTCGTTCCCTTTGAGGGAATTCAATTTTACGATCCATTGCAGTTTGTGGTATTGGTAAAACGTGGGTCCATATGGACAATTAGCCCACTTCTGAAAGTAATGATTATGCTAAATGTGGCACAAACCTCGTTCGTAGAAAGCTAATAATAAGGTGACATTCTCCCTAGACGCAATTCGCCGTTCAAATCAATCTATTGCCCCTTAAATGGAAATGGAAGCGTGCGGACTAGATAATGGATTCATTTCCCGAACCGATATCATGTAAAGTGCACAATTGTTGCTATCAATTTCAATTGTTGTGGTTCCGAAGGCACCTTTTACCGACAATGGTTATCGGCCGCCCCAATTGAAACTTTATGGCTTTTGCTAGTCAACGGAACACATACGCAACATTTGTTCATATTCCGAAAAATATAAACACAATTATACAGGTAAATTCTCCCGTGAAATGTAACAAGGGTCGCAAATTACTAAGACTGAATAGCTGTTAAGTCTCTAATTTTCCAAACGACAGGTTAGAGTTTCTTCTGTGAGTAAGTAGCTGTGTAATTACATTCGGGAGTTAAATGCACAATTATCAAGGCTTCATCATTTATGTTGAATGATAATTACAAAGTTCTTAATAAGTAATATGTATGTATCAAGGTTACAGAATAATCGGAGACGTTCAAAATAAAATTAGCTATTTTGAAAATACCGCCCAATAATCTGTTTCTTTCTTAATGCAGTTTAGCGGAAGGGAAAGATGTCATTTTTTCACTTATAATTGCACAAGAGGTTTGTATTTTACCGAGTAAATTTGGGTTGTTTAGGTAATGAAAATCTGTTACCTAGTAATTAGACGAGAAAAACTGTCAACTAATAAAAATGCGACACCGCAGGTGGAGCATTTTTAGGTTGACAGTTTTTCGAGTCCAATTGCTAAAAGGAAACAGATTTGAATTGCCACAACCCAAATTCTAAATACAAACCTCGAGTGTAATTCGGCAGGACAATTTAACGAACAAGAAATTTAATCAATTATTGACAGACGTCAAACTATCATATGGGAAAGGATAATGCTAATTGGTTCGAAAATGAATAAGTGAAAAAACCACTAGTGCATTTGTCGCTGGAAAAGTTGCAGGTAACTTTTGCCGCTGTCAAAGTGACAATTGCACTGCGGCTTATGCGATTTTTTATACATGAGTTGAATTGTCATTGTAAATTAATTTGTAACTAGTAAATTTAAAATTCTTCTAGCCGTTCGATTTTTTCTACATTTCTTATTTCGATGTTTCTAATTTGTCAGTGTCTTTAGGTTCTTTGAATTCTTCCGCTTCTGTTTAGTCCGGCTTCGGATTTTTTACTTCGGCCATCGTTTTTTCTGTAGTTTTCCGAATTTTTGGTTTCCAATTTACAGATTTTCCAAGTTTTTTAATATTTTTTTGATTTTTGTTTTTCGAACTCTTATTTAATATTGCCCCATTTATTGGATTATTTTGTTTATTTATATTGGCCCTCGATTCGATTAATCAAATTCGTCTGAACCTTAAGTTTCTTCTGGTTCATCAGACATCAGGTTTTGAAAATCTTGTTTCTTCAGATTCTTCCCAAACTTCAGTGTCGGATTCTTCCGATTTCTCAAGTTTTTTCGATTGTTCAGTTTTTTGGAACTCAGAGCCGTCATTAATTTCTTCAGTTTCTTCGAATTTTACATATTTATATAATTCTGTGGATCCTTTCCGATTTTTTGAATTATACCACATATTTAAATAGGTAGTATATTTAAATCTGTGATTATACCCATACTTCAGATAACCTCAAATTCTTAAGGTTTTTTTGGATTCTTTCTAAATTTTCGGTTCACTCAAATTCTTTGATTTCTTCAGATCCCTCAGATTGTTGAGATTTTTCAATTTATTTAAATTCTTTCAATTTTTCACATTTTTCTTGTACATTCGAATTCCTTTGTGTCTTCGAATTGTTCCGATTCTTCGTATTCATAAGATTGGCTGGATTCTTCGCTTTCATTGAAATTTTCCAATTTTTTTAATTATTTTTTTCTTCGTCTACATAAGGTTCCTCAAATTTCTAAGTTTTTCAAATTCTTCCGTTGCTTCAGATTCAGATTTCAATTCAAATTCTTTGAATTCTTCATGTGCTTTAGTTTCTCAGATTCTTGAAATTCTTCATTCTTCGAATTATTTCGATTCTTTAAATTATTATCCATTAGTTTATTAAAATTCTTAGGAATGTTGTGAACCTGTGTGAAGTTACTAATAATCTAAAATTCAACCGGCAATCGATTTTGCATATTTCTCGTGAAGTTAGCAATAACGACACATCAATAATTTTGCAAAAATATGCATATTAACGTGGAAATTCTTAAAGATTCGCCAGTTCTTCTAATTTTCCTTGGGTTCGGCATGTGCTTCGAATTTTTTCCGATTGTTTGGATTCTGCTTAATCCTTCAACGTTTCCCGTTTTCCTGATTTTAGTTTTTCGAATGTTTCGGATTCGTACTTTTTGTCCCATCTTATCGACTTTTTTATTTTCAGATTCTTCGGATGTATTAGATTCTATTGATTTATATGATTCTTTGAATTCGAATTTGTCTGAGATCTTAGTTTCAGTTCTTCGAATCTGCCGTTCTTTCGTATTATTCCCATTATTTAGTTTTAATAATAATTAAGACGAAGAATAATTGGCATGAGGCGTCAGAATGCGACGACCCCGTCCCCGTTTCGGTAACACGTATAAAATCAGAGTAATCATTTTGAGGAGGTAATGTTTCGGGAAAGTAGAATGAAGAAAGAAATACTTGATCCAATTTAGAGAAATAAAAAATAATAAATAAATAAATGGCCTTTACTTACAGCTTACATTGACTTTAAAAAGTGTTTGATCCTTGGTTATTAAAAAGAAAAATAATTTTTAACCAAGGAAGTAATTCCCAATGGGCAACAAAACGAAACAAAATGAAATAGTGGGAACAGATTACATTAATCCTAAGCGACGATGCAGAGGGAGGAGAATTGAAACGCATCGAATTGCGCCGAATGCGTAACAAGAAACAAATTTACGTAATTGTTGCAGATAAAACAATATTTACAAGTTGCCGGAAGTTGCCGTGGATAGCGAAAATGATTTAGCTGGGGAGTTAAGATATTTACTTCTATCCCTAAAGCAACAGGGACACCGGAAAGTGGAATCAGAATGAGAAAACGGGCGTTCTGACCCCAATTACCTTTCTATGCTTTGTACTTACTCGTCTTCAATCATATTTTTTAGGGAATGTAGGTCGACTTGGTTGCTCAGGATCTCTCCGCCAATTCTGTTTGGCTGAACACTCATTGATTGGATAATTCAATAAAAAATGACAATTCAGACGCATCACAACAAGTTGCAAAAAATTAAATTTGCAATTTATATCGAGATTGAGTACTAATGTAATTGTAACCAAATGGCGAAATTAGGCACTATTTAGACTACACTAACCTGTACGAGTCGGCACTCTCGGCCACGTAGACATTGCACGCCTTAAATTTGCCAGCTTGCTTTAGATGTTAATTGAAAAATCTCATCGTTTAATCACAAATTGAGATCTCTGGATATTCAAATTGACTGCAGAGCTTTTATACAATTATGACCTGACTGACTGGCCTATGCAAATACAAGTTGCGCTCAAATATGAATAATTTCCGCAAATTACTTGAAACTTGTTCATCTTACGTAGTTCGTAGTTAACACAGTGGCGAATGATGAAATTTCGCCTCTAGTATTAGAACTTGTAATTTCGTTATCCACTACTTATAATTCAAATAGGTAGGTACTTTTGCGTCAGTTAGATTTGCCTTTTTTGGCGGTGTCGTGCTTGAAGGGCGGATATTTGTGTGACGTTTATCACATGTAATAGAATCAAATGCGGATTTGCATTATTTCGTAAGACTAAGCGGAAAGTTAAAATTTTGCACGCTCGCATTCTTTTACAAGGGTGCGCAGAACAGATCAGAGATTCGTGTCGTCTTTCATTGAAATAAGGCGGTTGTAAACAAAATCTTAGGCAAAGAAGTTGCGACGACTTTAGTGGTGCGCTTTATAATTACTTTAGATGAATAGTCCAGTCAAAATAGGAAAATCAGAGGAACTAAAAATACTGGTTCCAATTTTTTCAGAAATGTGTAGGGAGAGGTTCCCTCAACAAGCAAAAATAAAGTCCCTCCAAATTCCGGTGCCGCTAGGGGAAGGAGGGGGCTTTAAACGACCCATTTTTCAGTTTTGCGCTTTTAACTCGAAAATGGTGCGTTACAGTGAAAAAGTTCTTCAGTACAAAATGAAAGCTTATTAAAATTGCTACAAGTTTGGTCATATACATCTTTACGAAAAACTGAACCGTTTTCGTGCTACCCGCTCCGGAAAGGTGGTAATTTCTAAACAAAATTATTTTTCACTCACGTTTTTCGTATATTTTTGGCTTCTAAATCCTACCCTGGTCATTTTAGGGGAAAATCGTCACAATAAAACCTGTACAGCATTAACATCCGTCCGAACCTGCTTAAGTACGAATTATCTCCATACCCCATGACTGATTGTACTGAAGAACTTTTTCACTGTAACGCACCATTTTCGAGTTAAAAGCGAAAAACTGAAAAATGAGTCGTTTAAAGCCCCCCCCCCCTTCCCCCAGCAGCACCGGAATTTGGAGGGACTTTATATTTTCTTGTCCAGTGAACATCTCCCTACACATTTCTGAAAAAATTGGAACTAGTATTTTTAGTTCCTCTGATTGCCCATTTTTGGTCTAAATTGACTGAGCTATACTAGTTCAAACGTTACAGCCCTTTGAATTTTCTTTCGAAATTGGTTTCTAGTCTATAACTTTTGATTGAGAAGTCTGATCGAAAAAGTACGAATTGTTTTGGATTCTACGCACAAAAATTAATAAGAAAAAGTGTTTTCCCGAGAAATTTTGGTGTAGTCGATTTTTGGTAAAAAAGGAAGGTTATACACTGCCTTTTTTTGAGGCCCGAAAAAAAAATTGTCTCAGATTGACCCGGAAAAAAAATTTTCTTATAGAATGTGGCCTGTAGAATCCATAATTTCAAACAGTTCCAAGATTGGGCTACTAGTTCAAAAGTTACAGGCCCTTTGAATTTTCTTTCGAAATTGGTTTCTAGTCTATAACTTTTGATTGAGAAGTCTGATCGAAAAAGTACGAATTGTTTTGGATTCTACGCACCAAAATTAATAAGAAAAGTGTTTTCCCGAGAAATTTTGGTGTAGTCGATTTTTGGTAAAAAAGGAAGGTTATACACTGCCTTTTTTTGAGCCCCTAAAAAAAAATGTCTCAGATCGACCCGGAAAAAAATTTTCTTATAGAATGTGGCCTGTAGAATCCATAATTTCAAACAGTTCCAAGATTGGGCTACTAGTTCAAAAGTTACAGCCCTTTGAATTTTCTTTCGAAATTGGTTTCTAGTCTATAACTTTTGATTGAGAAGTCTAATCGAAAAAGTACGAATTGTTTTGGATTCTACGCACCAAAATTAATAAGAAAAAGTGTTTTCCCGGGAAATTTTGGTGCAGTCGATTTTTGGTAAAAAAGGAAGGTAATACACTGCCTTTTTTTGAGCCCCGAAAAAATAATTGTCTCAGATCGACCCGGAAAAAAATTTTTCTTATAGAATGTGGCCTGTAGGTAGAATCCATAATTTCAAACAGTTTCAAGATTGGGCTACTAGTCCAGTCAAAATAGGAAAATCAGAGGAACTAAAAATACTAGTACCAATTTTTTCAGAAATGTGTAGGGAGAGGTTCCCTGAACAAGAAAAAATAAAGTCCCTCCAAATTCCGGTGCCGCTGGGGGAAGGGGGCGCTTTAAACGACTCATTTTTCAGTTTTTCGCTTTTAACTCGAAAATGGTGCGTTACGGTGAAAAAGTTCTTCAGTACAAAATGAAAGCTTATTAAATTTGCTACAAGTTTGGTTAATACATTTTTTCGAAAACTAAACCGTTTTATGGTATTAATGCCCTAGTACCCATCGAATACAACTGCACAATTGGAAGAATAGTGATTTATTATATATGAAGCCGGAATCCGAGTTCGGGTTTTACCCACTGGATTCGTTTCATCCAGACCCCGTCGTTTTACGCTAACCTTTGGGTGGTGTTTTGAACGGGCACTTATACTAATTTCGGAGTTACGTATTCTAACAATCAAGTTTAATCCCCTTTTGTTCACTAACGGCGACACAGCTGAATTTTGTAGCGAAACCCAGCGCGTTGAATTAACCAGTCCTTGACCGAATACGACTCCAATTTACGCGATGTAAACGCGTGTGTTTCAAAGGGAGGTTTTAACGTTCTCTGGTTGCACAATAAGTCTCTTTATGTTGTAATAAATGACACAGTCTCTTAATCCCCTTCAAGATATTAATTAATTCTACTGTAAAACTCGCGGAACTTGCGTTCAATTTAATAGTTTGCACTTAATTTTTCTAAGATCACGCACTGGTCTCGCTGAGTGTTTACCCACCACGAATCTTTAAAAATTTTCCTCAAAACCAATCCCCTCTATTTCTTATTAATTAAAGCTTGTCGACAAACTGGATTCTTATTAACGCAGACGGCCATCTTGAATAGTTCATTCGTTTGCTTAATTTCCACCCTACGAATCAAATAAATGCTAATGTACGACATTATTCCCAAAGACAATGCAGTTTTCACGATGCTGTAATGACCTCATGCCAAATCCGCAGTTGTCATCAAGACTGAATATGCACTACCTAATCTCCTAACTCCGAACTTAACCACAAAAATTCCCCAAAATAGTGTGGCAATATCAAACATTGGTTACTATACGTGCCGAAGATCACTGGTGAAAAATACGTTTTAGCCAATGGCGTGAATGCGCTAACTTTATTAATTGTTTATTTCTGGTGCGTAGCATTCGTTTAAAAACTCTTTTTCCACGCTGGCATCATATGCGGGGCTTGTAAAAAGACGAGGAGTGTACATGGGGCGTGTAAACAACTTCAGGAACTGGGCTACACTAGGGGCTACATCATGTGGGGTCGGTAACATCTGGGCGCCATCCCCGAGCGTGTTATACTAACGTGGTGATTTTTCAGTTTTTTCCTGTCTTCTTTTACAGTTTTGGTCCGATTGTTTTCAAATTGGTGTCGTCGGAAAGATCTTGTAAACACGCGCAACTCCTACGTGACGCAATTTTTTTTCCTAGGGGAGAAATTAACCATTTTTTACTTTGGGCGCCCAAAAGTGTTTTAGAGCTCGAATCGCGGTCTCCCTCTATCGTGTCTCGACCAAATGCAAATTGCAGGTGAACGGGACATCGGATGCGGGTACCGACATAGGGAATGTAGCCACAAGATCTTAATGATGGTGGAGTGGAGACTTTAAGTACAAAAGTTGTGGGATTTATCATAAATCGCCAGAAAATGTAAAGTAAAAAAAACAAATGAACATTGCAAAGTTAGTGAAACATGCAAATTTTGTATATTTTTAATGGAACGCCCTGTATCTTTTCTTTCTGATTTCAAAAATATATTGTTCTGTAAAGTACATGAGTGTCTCCTTTCTTTAGGTTGAAATAATGCCGACAATGACAGCGAGCTACCCTGTAGTTGAAAGTCTACGTAGGTACTGTAAACGTAATTTAGGTTTAGCATTAGAAATTTCAAGCGGGACATCCTGTATAATGTTTAAGTTTATTTGTTTAGGACCGAGGGACACTTTGATAAAAGGACACAGAATTTCAGGATTTTATTTGATGGTCATTGTAATGTTTAGTTTTTTGTTGTATTTTAAATTGTCAATTTTGAAATCACAAAAAAAAGATCTATTAAATTTTGAAACTGTTACTTTAAGGTTCCTTTCTATCTCTTATAATAAACGCGCTGTCCAAATATACGCAATAACCCTATACATTAATGACTAAACAAAATGGAATAAAAACTGAAACAGTCAATTTTTGTAAAAAAACTTCTCCCGGCCATTGATTTCCAGCAACTGGTACTCCTTTGCTAATTACTCATGAGAAAACAGCGTTCAGAGTGCTGACTTTTTACGATTTCGTGGAGCTCTGTGTTTGGGGAAGTCGAATCACATAAGTACTTAGCTGATATTTTTCATTCATGAAAAAAAAACCACCCTGTCTCCAGTTCCGCATTGTATTGTTTCTTACAACTGTTGATTTGATTTCATAATCAAAGTACGTTTCGTTTTAGACGTGATTTTCACAGGACAAATACGAACACAAGCATCGAGGGAGTTTTTCACAAAATACTTTTGGAGTTTTAAGCTTCTCCATTTTATTCGCACCCGGTTCATTATTTTTGTAATGTTCACGAGGCGGAGAAAATTGTTTTTCGTTACCAAAGTTCAAATTTTGCAACCCTTAAATTCATCGTGTAATTACATCTTTAGCTTATGCCTTTCCTTTCATTATTCAAAGGAAAACCGTTATCACAAACAGGATGTAGCCTTTACAAACGCTTTTTTCCATTACGTATACATCGCATTCCAGACGTTATAATTTATTTTTCATTGGTATTCGCAACGACACCTTTACAATATAACGCCTCGCGTAAGAGTATTGAATATTTCCCCAAGGTGTACAAGGGAGAAAAAAACCGATCATGTCGTGCTCGTGTTGAGAATTTGACTAAACAAAGACAATTGACGGGATACATAATATTTTATTGGACATTTATACATTAATTTATTAGTGTACAATATTTATAGGAAGTAGATCGTATAGATCAAAAAGGTATCTGCTTCTCGCCCCCAGCCCAAAGGCAAGCCGCATTCTTAAAAAACTAAAATTAATTTATAACTATTATATTAACATTACTTATATTTAACTAATCACTTCATTTCGCTTCACTCAATTGTCGGACGATAGGTCGATGCTTGGCGTCTCCTTCCTGCAACAGATGAAAGGTATTAATAATTTAGAATATTAGCTAAACGGTTAAATATAGTAGGTACGAGTATATTAACAATGTATTAGTAAAGTTTAAGCTGAACTAGTTCATCTGACTTTAGAAAGCAAGTTCTTGGGTTAGACACTTTGGAAATAGTGTCCATTGTCAAGTAGTGAATATCGTAGTAAGTTGCTGTTAAGATATTTAATAATAGCGGGGGTGATATTGCACTTTGTATCACCACCTTTTTTCTTTAAGCAAAGCTCTCTAGGATTTCGAACATGATGACTAGATGAGCATTTATGGTAATCTGAAAATCGATCATATACGTAATGTGTGACTTTTATCGCACTGCGTGTAGACGTCGAAAGTATTTTGATGTAAACTCAAATGTTCCTCCCGAAATATTCACTCTCGCTCACGCGAGCGTTTCAGTTAAATTCGGCTAAGAAACGAAACTTACATAAAGTGTTGTTATTTACATTTTACTTTAAAAACTTTTTTTCCTACTGATGCAACATATCCAATCGCAATTTCCTTTTTTTTCTGGTGCATGCGCCTTGAAGATGATACTCATATACCTTCAAACACGCAAATTATTGATGCACCGGTATTTCAATGAATATCTTTGAATTTTTCATTTTTTATTCTTCGGCTTTCAGGAATCAACAATTTTTGTTGCGTAAATCAATTTGTGCCCTGTATGGATTCTAATGGTACATGACATAGTGAGAATGAAATGATTTTTAAACAACTCAATTTCACTGTTTCGGCAAGATAGTAAATTCGCCTTTGAAAAATCACCCTCAGGTAAACTAAAACTTGCTTGCGGGATGTTTATCCTAAAAAATGAACCGTCCCAGATAAATTCGACTGCAAAAAATTCAATCACACTGTAACGAAGCATCCGTTTTCCTCACTGAATTTCAAACCCGAAGTTACGACCACACCGTGTAATTGTCGACCAGCATTGCTGAACACCCGGTATCTATAGAAGCGTTTTAAGCTGGCCGCTTGGTTACTACAAACTGTAGTTTCGGAATTTACTTATTCGCTCTAGGAGACGATGAGTGAGTTCTGTGTTTTCATTTTTGATTTAATTGTTTATTTTACCGCCGATAACGCACGTAAGTTTCGTAGTAAATTTATCAGTTTTCCAACCATTCCGGTAGATATATTTATATTCCGAAAACTCTCTTGCCAGATAACAAGAAGGCAAATTAATATTTTAGAATTGCAGACTTTTGGAAGCTTTTGATATCTTTCTGAAACTGTTAAAGATTACTAAATACCTTTACTTGGTGCCTATTGAAGGTGCTAACAAGAACCGTCCATTTCCGAGTGTTTAAACCAGGGAAAACGAAAACGCAATTTGACATTTTCAGTTTTTCTGTAATCTTTTCAAAGATATTTCACAAATTTCAAATGTCTTTTTTAGCCCCCATTTAACCTACACTCGATGGCTCACTGTTACGGAGAACCCAATGGTGCGCAACGAATTTGAACCACCCTTATAGGTTTATTCTGTATGTTTAGACAGCGTGCAGGGCGTTTATTATAATAGTAACTGTAAATACAAAAGGGGTTTATCACAAATCGTCAGCAAATGTAAAGGAAAAAAAAACAAATGAATATCGCAAAGCTACTAAAAATTGCTAATTTGGAAAATGTTTAATGGAACGCCCTATATATTTTTAAAAATTTTTTTCTGATTTCAAAAATATATTGTATATGCTGACGTTTGCTGCAGCGGTTTTTGAATAATTTGCATTTATAATTCATCATACTGATTAACCAAATCGTAGTTACCATGACAAAACAAATGATTTGACCGCCATTAATAATTAGTTGTTTATTCTGCTGTCAAAATTATTTTATTCCATTCCATCTATAAAATGGGTTGTACAGAAGATGAAAAGGTGGAAATTATATTACAACAAAAAATGTCAATGTAGGTATATTTTTGAATTCAGAAGGAAAAAATCTATGCCATTTTAGGAAAAATATACAGGGCGTTCCATTACAAATTTACAAAATTTGCATTTTTGTTAGTCCAGATTGTTTACATGTATCAATCAATGCGTTAATGACGTGGTTATTGGAGATGTATAGATTCATCGTGTATCTTGGCTGAAGCTATGGAAATCTAGGAAACGGAAAAAGAAGATGATGAGTTGGACATGGTAAATGAAATGGAATCAGAAGGTAAACCATAAAATTCGTCTGATCAATATAGAATTAATCATTTAACTGTTCTATAATAATTTTTGTTGTTTAAGTAAACATTTTTTAATAAAAAAATGTGTGACAATAAAACTAATCTTTTTGAAATAGAAAAAAATAGTGTATTATAATTTCTTTTGTAAATAATCATTTTTCCAATAAAAATAATTTATAATTTCCTTATTTTCCTTAATAAATAAACAATTTTCACACTTAAACGTGAATTATGCCTATTGGGTACACCCCTTAAAAACGCATCTTGTACTCTACCTTAACTATTTGAATCGGATTTTGTCAAAAACTATTAGTTATACGAAAAAAAGTATTAGCATAGCTACAAATTTGATAACCACTATTTTTTCGATAAAAGTGGCCGTTAGCGAGATTTTTGTAAAATACCGTTAATAACTGTGACATGGCGGGGATATTTGGGATGTTGTTGAATCACAAAAGGAAGTTTCATGCAAAAATCCAGCTTTCCCGGAATTTTTGACACCGCAAGGGAAGGTAATTAATTGATTTTACCTTACGTCCGTAGCGAGCATGCGGACCCTTAGCTACAGCTACTTAAACTCCATGCCTTTTACCAATCAAAGTGTGGTGTGTTAGCTACCTAATTCCAGTAAATCTGGTTGAACATCCGAGAAGGCCGAGTGCGTGTATAATTTATAACAATGAATAGTTACAAAAATTATCATTCATTAACTAAAAAAATCTAACTTTTTTTTATCTCACTTCTCCGTACTATACAGGGTAATTCTGAAATTGACATTTTTTGTTTTCCCCCGTATCTTTTAAGCGAGCGAATATTTTCAAATTTTGGTTTTACCATTTTAGTTTGGCCCCAAAAAGAGCACACGACACCATTTTAAACTTTCAAGGAACCTTATACTCGTATTAAAGGCTGTCAAACCTTCTAGGATATTCCTAAGGTCTTTAAGTGTATTTGAAAGTCATTAGGGGTCATAGAGGTTTGAAAGGTTACTTAAAAGCTGTGGAGACCATTAACAATTTTAAAAGCTTTTCCTTAGTTTTAACGCATCTTAAACGATTTTTTCAAGAAGATTTCCAAATACTCCTGGTGACCTTTGACAACGCTGGAGGTTTTTTTTTTAAGTCTGTTAGAGAGACTTGAAGGGCCTCAGTGGCTCTTAAATATATTTAAAGTCTCTCACCTTTGAAGATGCTATTGAAGACCCTTGTAAGTTTTCTAAAGTCTTAAAGATTCTCACATCGTAGAAAATAAAATTACTGAAGGTTAGATAGCCAAAAAGGATGCTCATCATAAACCCGCGACACCTAAATCCGTAAAAAATATTAGAAGTACAAAAAATTATCGGTCCTTAAACGAGCATTAAAAAAGTATTTACTACGCCAATGGAGAAAGGTTGTAGGGTAAATTAGATTAATTTAACGACGGCCGTTTTATCTATCTTGTTTGTTTGAAAACACATGTTGACCAATTAATAGCGCGTAAGGTGACTTAGGCCGTCGCATTTTATGAATAAAGGAAACCAGTTTAAGTGATAACGTGTAAATTGGAATGCATTTGTTACCAGTTGGGTCGTTACCGCGTTGTGGATTGCGTCGATAGGGTAGCCTTTGACTAACTGTAGGGAATGTATTGTGTTTTGTGCCATGGATGTGTGCAATTATTAATGAGAGAAAAAGGTATGCAATTTCATTTTAATACATTTTAAACTCCAAAGAATCTTATAGGAGAAATCGTGTGTTGTTTATCGGAATTTTTATTGAAATTACAAATATTTCCAAAATTATCGTTCAGTACGTACGATTGATTCTCAAATTTGTTCGTGACATATTCGGTCAAAATAGTCGAAACTACTTTCATTGCACTGAAATTTATGAAACAAACATTTGTCCAAGAAAATTGTACTCCAATTTGGGAATTGAAGTTCCATATTTGTTTTATATGATACAGGAACGCGACAATTTTGTAAAACAAGAGCAACTATGACGTGGCATTTTTCTCAATTCTCCGATATTTTTAGAAAATAAGCCTTGACTACCAGATAAGGCCTAAACCCTCCTTAACACCTCTTCATTTCTCACTTTGTCCACCCAGGGAACGGTAACACCAACATTTCTAATAGACCGGGAGATGGTGAAACTTTTTCTGGTGTGATTTGCTACAAGTATGGCGACCATTCAAAGGTTTAATTAAGTAGTCCTTGAAACGAAAATGGTGCTAACTCCCTGGGAGTGGGGCCGTTATTGCGTGACGATTCTTTAAATATGTCGGAAAATTTAATGATTCTGAACAATTTGCTATACAAAATTCTTTGGATTTTCTGGTAGTCGGTGACAAAACAAATGGCGGAAACTAAATGCACTACTTTTCCGGTGGGCCTTATCGCCCGCCATACTAATTTGACGTGTCGATTATTTTTTTTTTGGCGATTTGCTACAAGCTCATTTTTTTATGAGGATCCTCAGTCAGTCATTCACTAAAATCATCCTGCCATGCTGCTCCGCCGGGCACGCATAGCCGCCATACCGCCGCAAAGATGACATTTTTTGTTAATAATTTTGGGCGATTTGCTACAGTATGGCATTTTTCCCACCACCCGCAGCTACGCAGTTTTTGGAATCGAATTTGCAAACTTGAATACCATGATCGACATATCGAATTTTTTTGTGATCATAATATCGACTTAAATCGTTATTTTTTTGTTAGTTGCAACATTTTCGCGAAATTAGATCACTAGTAGGTGGGGGATACTTTGTAATCCGAAGGCCCAATCTTCAAATGAGTATAACCTTTGTTGGAAAAGTTATTTTTAAAAACTGTTCGACAATTTTGTTCCTTAACTCGTCAAGTATGTACACAACAAACTTCGTGGAATTCTCTCCATTTTCGATATCCGGCCAAGAATTGTAGTGGAACTTTTTTTTCGAATTTTCAAAAACTAATTTCAGATTCGTCGTTTTCATGTTCAAAAACCCCAAGATACCAAATTTCGTCGAAATCACTTTTTTTTGCACCCCCAAAGACGTGCCATTCATCTTTGTAACTCTTATGGTTGCTGACAAAAAAATTAAACAAATTTCACCACAGGAGTGCCTCCCAAATGAAACAGTTGGACCCTCGGTTTATTTGGAAAAAGTGCTTGTCCTGATCCCCTCTATCACGCGATTTTTTTTACATGCGGTAATGTTACACGCTATATACCTACTGCATTCTATTTGCAATATTCGTATCTCCACACAAAATTGAGACATCATCATCATCATCCCTTTTGTCCCACTTTCCTTACAACGGCCTTCCAAATACTATTTCTTTGCCTGTTTTACTTTCCTGTTTATTTCATTCCTAATTGCTCTGTACTGTCTTGTTCTCTTCTCTATTTTCTTAATAATTTCCTCTGTTATCCACTCTCTTCTACTATGTGTTTTCTGTCGACGTGTATCTGTTTCCGCGCTCTTTATCATACTAATTTTCAAGTTCACCCATTTTCTCTCTATTCCTGTAATTGCAGATGTGTGACTTTTCGCTATAGGCCACTCTTACTTTTAACCTCTCTAAATCCCATTTCTGATTAGTTTCTTTTTCAGTTTGAATTTGAAGTCACATATACGTTGCACGACATTATAATATTATAATAACGGCGCTACCTTGTGCGAAAACGGAACACGAAATCCGACCACCCTGTACAGTTTATAGCCCGGCGAACCGAATCACTTATAACCTAGAAACTCTGCACATCTAACGAATGTGGAAAGCCAACATGGAATAATTATTATTTTCATTTAATTAAACAAAAATCCAAAATAAATAATGAATCAACCGCTCTATTGCTCTTCTAGTATAAAAACAGTCACGGTAATGCTCTCAGAGAGCCATCCACTGCAAAACTGTTCGCCTGTGAGGTGTACACCAATTATGCTATATGTTTTCATCTCTATCTAGCCCATGCGAAGAAAAGACATAAGTTTTGAAGTGACCGGCTCACACTTAGTTATATTTGAAGAAGGCATTTTGATAATTATATGAAATCAAGTATGATAGTAACAGAATTTTTTGAATTTGTACCGGTTTGCATTCTCTCTCTTGTGCCTCACCACAATCAATTAAGTGAATATCTCGAAACTACAAAGGGAAAATACAATATCGCGGGGAATTTCTCTAGAGTTCTTGCCTTATATTGGGTAGGTCTAGAATGTGTTCCAGACGGTCTTTAAATGTTTATGTGTAAAGAACCCTCTCCTAAGAAGCCAAGAAGCATTGACAAATTTGGCATGCTACTACCTTAAAACCCAAATATGTACTTCAGAGCAATTTTAGTGTATAAAAATGCGCCATATCTGCACAAGAGTTTTGCACAATTTATACTTGTTAAATATTTTCCCTTCCAAATGATTCGTCACACTTTGACTGACGTCTTCAATGTGACATACAAACTACTTTTCCGATCATATCTTAGAACTATTTCAGAAAATCAGCATCGAAATTTCGCTCACAAAGCGGTAATATACTTGCTAACGTGCTTTAGATACTAAAATAAATTTAAATTTCGTATGATCGCTTTCTTCTTAACGCGAAGCCAAATTGAAAAAATGAAAAAGAAGGTTTAACAGTATGTTCGCTTTTATATGAAAAGGCTTGTTGAAAATGTAATATTCTTAGAAAGGAAGTAGAGACGCGAACTCTCCTTGTGAATTACGGGGTATTTATTTGAGGCACATTTTCGAGATGTAAATAAAAGAGAAAAACATTAACTTAATAATTTGATACATACAATTTCAAAAGTCTATTCGAAAATGTGGGCAAAGCTAAAAGTATCTCTTGTTAAGATCCTTAGCCTGGCGGTTTACGCTTTGAAAATCTTGCAGTACTTGTACGATACCCGTCAATCATTTGCCTTGCAAGGTGCGCCAATCTACTTTTGCTCAGAATTTTCTTAAAAAGCGATTATTTCTAATAAATTGTCACATTTCCTCGCCTAAATTAATTCTTATATAATTCTTTATGTAATAAAAATGGGCAATAAGCACAAGAGTGAGAACACAAACTCGACTGAAAGTGAAAAATGTTACAATGCCTGTAGGTACGAATTTATTCACATTCTTAGAAAACCAGTCATTTATATACCAGGGATTTATGCGTATTGTTTTTCCCTATGACTACTTTTAAATGACAAAATGTTTTCTGAAGGGTGCCTAATTTTATGCAACAGAAATAACTATGGAACTATGGAAAATAAAATGTTAAACAACTTTCATATAGAAAAATGTTGTATACATTCAATATTTACCGAGATATATACTATATTCCATACATAATGGGCACCCTGTATTATCAAGAAATTTTATTCCAGGCGATATACAGTGTGTACCAGGTAGAACGCACCATAGGGAAACGGCAATGTTTTTTTTCGTGAAGTATCCACGAAGCCTTTGAAATTAAAGTCCAATTTGCTACTCCAATCTCTTTCTAGCATCAGGCAAGTGAAATAACGTACGCTAACTTCAAATACATCGTGGATCCTTCGCGAAAAAATAAATTAATTCTGTTTCCTGGGATACACGGTACTTCAAACTTTGTTTTCAATTATCTGATCCTTATATATTTCGCATTTGCTTGGATTGATTACAAGTCCCATTTTTTTGCAACTAGATATCAGATTCTCCAAATTTTGGAATACTGTATCTGGTTCCCCTGAAATAGTTCCATCATCTAAAACATTATCAGCTCTGAATTTAGTACACTAATTTTTTCATGTATTGCAAGGCAAAAAAGGAGGGCTCCAGCTGGATGTCCTTGTTGTATTGATTCTGAGGGGATTTTCCAATTGTTGAAGTAGAAAGTTTACGCTTAGAAGTATGGATATAAATAAGGAGTTTTTTTTATTATATCACTCGTAATATGTCCGAGTTGAAAGCATTCTTAAAAATTATGACTGAAAGCAGATTCCTTGTGATATGAGCTCTGTAAATTTCAAAACTGACGAAATTTATTGAACTATTGTGCTTCCTATTTAGATCTATACCCGAATTGTTTGGTGGTGATCGAGAAAATTTATTATACGCATTTTCATATACCAGAAATGGCGTTGTCGATGAATGAAGTGAAATTTTGATCCAACTGTCACACTGGTGTTAATGAATGAGTCGTATACAAAGAAATATTTTAAAAAGAGCATGCAATCTTTGGATGTGTATCTTAAGGATTTTACTTCAATGTAGACAAAGATATAGTTGTCAGGAAAAGTAATTGTGAATATATAGGCTTTGAAAATCGTTTCAGAATGAATAGACTAACGGAGACATTCATTATGCATACAAGTTGGTGATGGAAAAGTTCATGTTCTTAATGACTGGTTACATTAGGTTCACACGAATGCTGATGCGATTTGGAATAGCTGCATTACCATTTTTCTATTTTAATAATAAATCCTGTTGGATAGTATTATGTTAGTGACTGTGCACTACGAAGTGTAAACCATTCTTGCTTGTTTAAATTTTCAAAATCTTTCTAATGGCAACCTTATAGCTAAGGAGTATTCAGAAGACCCCTTTTCAAAGGTTCTAACGATATACAGGGTGACCCCGCGGATCATAATTCCTTTACCATACAAGATACCGAAAAAAAATGTAGGAGCAAAATTGGGCACAATTATCGTCGCCGTGTGCTGTTTATCTTATGGAGTTGCGTGGTTTTTTTTTTCTGCCAGTGGACATTTTGTACCTTTGACTATCCAGAGTTATAATTTGTTTAGGCGGGTTTCATTTTGAAATTTAATAAAAATATAACCTTTGGCCAATTTTCTTTTTTCGATAAAGTATCTAAAGAAATTATGTGAAAGTGGAAGGGGTCTTTTAATTAGTCTGTGTCTCAATTCAACACTTAGCCCCTAAAGCAATTTAGTTTCTCTGAAAAAAGATTCGAAAAACAGTCAAATATTGAGGAAGTATCGTAATAACAGCGAAATCGCTAAAGTGAAGGGTATAATATGTTAGATAAAAAATAAGTACTTTTCGATTACTTTATAAATCTGCAATAAAATATGAGGTGCTCTGTGAGAAACGTAAGTTTGATACGCCACTAGAATACAGCACGTTTAAAAAATGTCATAGCGAACTATGGTTTTAGTGGAAGTCGAATCGTGTTTCGAGTTAGTTCCAACATCGCGCTTTTATGTTATAAATTATGAGTGATAAATACTAATTAACTGTTATAAATTAATCCACTTCAATACTGTTATTATTGTTAATTGGAAATAAATAAATCACATAATGAAATTTATGTTATATTACTTCTGTCCTTACAAAATTTTGGTGGCGTTCTTCCAGAAAATTTCATTTTTGTCACTGTCACTCTTAATGAAATCGTATACCCTCACTATCCTTCATTTGAAACCACACGACTCTACTAAACATCAAAGCGAGCCCAATATTTTGACGAATTGTAAAAATGGGGTGTCAAGTCAACTGATCTACCTCGGTATTCTGCTGAATAGGTATAAAGTGGTGTTAGTTTCCCTTTATCGTCGTGTATAATACAACACCTTATTTTATAGCAGAAGCCACCTAAAACATATAAAGCTTCTGGAAATTCTGAATTTAAGTTAGGCGCAATACAACAATAGCAAGTTTAGGTCTCCCGTCCTTTCAATGGAAACAATATTGTCTTCTGTTCTTAACTGCATTTCGTGCTCCGCGTCCCATTTCTATGACAGATGTCATTGGAATGCACAATCATTTGTTTCACTCTGTGAAAGAGAGACTCATTTAAACCTATTAAAATGCTGCTCTAGAATAAAGTTCCCTATATCTGAGCTTAAACTAAATCCGGACAAAATCCTCAATTATTGACAAGTTTATCTAAATATGTCAGTATCGGGAGGTATGAGATAGGGAATTAACATACCTACACAAACCTATAACTTGAAATGTAAAGGGATTACTGGCCTATAGCTTTACTGCCCCTAGTCACTTTACATAATTATCCAAGGCACTATTCTATATAAGTAGTGGTAGTGTTCGAAAGAGCCTCAAGAAATTAGTTTATAGTTTACGGACGGATATACATTCGACAATTTATCGGTTTTGTCTGATGGTTTACAATTCTGCATGCACTTTTGATTCTGCAATCTACACTACATCGATTGTTTGAGCTTTGCTCATTCAAGCTCCACTATAAATTTTATGTTTTATAAAAAATGAGCTGCTGTAGCTATACATCTGGGATAATCATTAAGACTTCATCTGTATTAATAACAAAGCTAATTCAGATGATATCAGCTCGGTCTCTAAATACATGAAGAGATTATTAACAGTACGAAAACGGAAAGCGGCAGAGATAAATATTTGAGCACGATTGAGGGGTTGATGAAATAATATTCTTAGTCATTAGTTCGCCCCCTTCAAATTGAATAATCGATTCTTTGTTAGTGTAAGTGCAGTTTTATCGATATTTATATGTTTCACATTTTAAGTATTTCATTTGCTTTGCAGGTGGGACCGACGCACAGATTTTGGGGGTGAGTATTTCAAGCATTTTAAATTTATAGTAATTGGCTATGGCTATAATTATGATGCTGTAAACAGACACGCTAGAAAAAAGTAGGATTTATTTTAGCTGTTGACTGAAAATGTAATAAAAGGTGGATTGCAATTTTGAAATTCACCAGAGGCACACTTTTTTATCTCGATAAAATGAAAATGCGACATTCTGTATTTGGTGTATTTGACGTTGGAGTGAGATTCCAAACGTTTCAGTAAATTACTATAGGTATTTCCTGCAGTTTGTATTCCCCATAGTTTTCTTTAATCTCGAAATGACTGAAATTATGCATGTATCTATTTTTACCTGCTTTGTTAGATACCCACAATTAAAAAAAACTTTTTCTTATTCGTTCCGAATTGTTCTACACATTCAGTGTTGCTGCGAGCATGAAATTTATTCACCTCAATTTTAATTTTATATACCTACGTTGAATGAACCGGAAAGTTTCTATTTGAAAATGTATGCGAAACTTGTTGGAGAGTTTGGAGGTATACCTACAGCATTGTATCTCGATTTCCCACTCCCATTAACTTTTGAACTATCGCTCACCGCAGTTTACACTTGGAAAGTCTTTATTAGTGAAATTGTTACACATTTTTCCTGTAAATTTATTGAACTATATTCCATAATACACTTTCAAGGAATGATTCAAATGATTAAAAGTATCGGATTACTGCTTTTTTGTTATCTTTGTTTGTACTAACGCATTACCTCTCCAAAATGGTGCCTATGTATATGCTAATGCTGTAACGCATCAATTTCCCACTCCCTGCGCGACAAAACTGTAATATACAACGAGGAGGTTGACTAGGTCTGAGCCACCCCATTTCGTGTACTTGATATTAAATTGTATAAATATACCCTTCCTCTGGTTATCTTCACCATTTCCAATTCGTCCATAGCTTGATTTAAAATTATTCCTAATTCTATCTATTTAATTTTTTGAAAATGCAGCTCAGAAATCAAAATTGCAAGTAAACACTGCTAAAAAAATAACAGAAGATAATGATTTGCAAAAATCAAATTTGGGGTAAATCTAGTAATAGTTGCCTGCGATTTTCCCCTTCTACCATTAGTCTAGCTAAATATTTAAAAAATCCCCACATTAAAATTTGACGGGCATTTTATATTACCTTTTCGCAACCGATCTTTTCCCCCTATTTCGACTCTGACCGAAACTGCCTGTTACCAAAGGGAAATCTCAACCGGAAGTGATTCGCGGCCAATTTGGCGCTTTTTTCCTAATTGAATGCTAGGTGACGTGGAAACACCACCAGTATGAATAAATACACGTTTTCAAGCATGGTGAATCTAAAAATACATTCGAAAATTAAGTATTTTACAAGATGGCGGCCAAAAATATCTTAATATTGCCATTTTCATTTAAAAACTAGCTTAAGATGTCTACATACAGTGTTATTTATTAAGAATAGTCCAGTCATTCTATGCCAAAAAACGGCAAATAGAAAAAAAATCATTCGTGTAGTTCCAATTTTTTCGTGAATGCGTGGTTCATCGTCCCCTAATGATAGTGTAATAAAGTCCCGAGCGATTTTGGTGCCGCCGGAGGGTGGGGAGGGGGTACAGTTTTTCGACTTTATCCCGAAAATGGGGGGTCGTAGGAAAAAATCAAAAACCAAAAGTTTTCTACAACTTTGTTTTTATACTTTTTTTTTACACAAAACTCATTGTTTTCGATCTACATGCTTTTGAAGTTGAGCAATTTTCAAAAAACTCTCTTTTTCCGGTAGAACCTGAACACTTTTAACGTATAAGTGGATGGTTGTAGGATATTAAGTTTCCTTCAAGAATCATTAACATGTGTGGTGTTTATGCTTCGACATTAAATGAAATTTCGTGAGCGAAGATACTGTCTAATTCGGATATACGTACAATTCCTCTCCATGAGAGAATCGTCTACGTTCTCTTAATCTTCTGCTAGGATTGACGGAGAGTTAAAACAGCTCCTTTGACTCTTGGCACAGGCAATGGGGTAAAATATGTCAACCTTCTTGCACCCAGAGGTGGCCCCAGTTGGTAGTAGAACAACGGCAAAAAATGGTGTGTAAAATTTCCAAGTTCAGCAGTGACTGGAGAAATAACTCCCTCCAGAACAGTGGGGTTGGAAAAGAGGCGATGATGGACACCTTCACAGAGTAAGGAACACAGCTCCGCCAGCCCCAGAGGAAATTTTAAAAGCCATTTTTGCCGTTGTTCGACCAACTGCAGGGTTATTTGTGGGTGGGGTGGGTGGGCTGGCATATGTTGCACCATTACCTGTGCCATGGAGAGGAATAATACGTATATCTGAATTAGACATTATCTTCGCTCACGAAATTTCATTTTTTTTGTAGGTAAAGTCGAACTGTCGAAGCACACCACCACACATTTCAATGATTCTTGAACGAAACTTAATTCCCTATAGGAAAAGTTCAACCGAAAACTGAGTTTTTTTTTAAATCGTTCACCTTCAAGAACCCGTAGCTGGAAAACATTGAGATTTTTGGAAAAAATGAATAGAAACAAAGTTGTAGACAATTTTGAGCTTTGGATTTCGATTTGATTTTTTCGTGCGACCTCCAATTTTCAGGATAAAACCGAAAACTCCACCTTCAACTTCCTTCCCACCCTCCGGCGGCACCACAATTGCTCGGGACTTTATTATATATCAGGGGATCTTCAGCCACACATTCCCGAAAAACTACACAAATTAATTTTTGTATATTTCCTAGAATGGCTGGACTAGAAGTAGACGATTTACGTGATTTGTTTTTCCCAACGTCTACTTTTGAATGTTGAAATTCTTTCTGAAGGACGCCTAATTTTATGCAACTAAAATAACTTCGTAAAACAAAGGTCTGGCTGTCACATTAATTTGAATACTGTTGCTTGGGTTTCCGTGTTTGTATTTTCGTTTGTGCGCGATGTATTCAACTGAAAAACAAGTTGATGTTGTCAATTGGGATAGTATAGTACAGGAGCGTAAGAGATTTTTATTTTCCGCCAAAGCAACAATATTCAAACTAATTAATATGGCAGCCAGATGTTTATTTGTTTTAAACAGTTATTTTGGATGCATAAAATTAGGCGCCCTTCAGAAGAGATTTTGCCTTTTGAAAGTAGATAATAGGGTTTGAATTTCATCTTTAAATGAGTTCAACACATTCATTCATTTTGCAAATTCGGAAATTTCAAGAAAAAGGATTCGACCTTACTGTTAAATGCTACGTCAAAATTTGCACTTTACCCGTTATTGACTACAATATCAGTTTCTGCCCTATTTTTCCTACTCCTTGCTAGAGCTAGAGCTCCTTTGCTAAATGCGACGAAATTATAATTCCTAGTCTAACTAATCAAAACTTTTCCCAAGTAGGGCCATACAGCAAAAATTTAACCATTTGTTCACATCTTACGTTGGGGTACACGAACTGATCCGTGTAGCTGAGAGACATTCGTTCAAATATTAATGGCGTAAAAGGAAACGCGAGATAAGTCCATATGTAACGTAGTGTATCCTTTTTACTTTCAACAAAATTTATGTACGTTAAGTGAAGAAATACTGGCAATTATGAATTAAATATACTCCATTCCAATAAATAAGATGTCCCAGTGGCATTCGAGTTTCGATTTGTTTCAACACAGCCATTGCAAAAATGTTCACGAAATTGGAGGAATTGAAAATGTATTTTCATAAGGCGATTCTACGTATCCGATTTTCCAATAGAATAAGCGAAAATGTACGTACGACGAATTTGCATAATGCAGTTATTACCGTAATGTCATTTTGTGTGCCTAGCGGAGTCTACTTACTTTTGAGCACAACGATAAAGATTCGAAAATCCAGTGTAAGCGCATGATAAATCTAGATCTTCAACGTTGCCACATAGTGGTAGTGTGTCGGTTAGGTATGATAGAGGCGCGTTGCTCATTGTACTCGATCGCTTGCCGTATCTGAAAAAAAAAGTAATCTAATTAGCAATGAGGAAACCAGAATGGCCGAATGGGATAAAATACTGTCTGATCAAATTTTGTTCTCAACTTGTTATCTGCCGCAAAATTTGTAAATGAGGCCCTCTCTCCCTCCCCCGAAATTAATTAATAGTGTACTTATTGTGTTTCATCTACGATTATTAAGGATCCTCAGATCCTTTATAATGTAGCGAATATTCTAGAAATCCCGATAGACATCAAGGCGCCATGAAAGATAAAAAACGAAGGCGAATGTGACGCAGTCTTTCCGAGAAATATAACGTGTTTGTTCTAGAACACTCTAAGCGTCTTTGAGCACTCGGGAACATTCTCGAGAGAATGTTGTTTGTGTAAGTGCGTGTAATTTTGTAGTGTGGTTTTGTTTAGGTATTGCTGATGTTTGTCTTGAGTCAGTGTTAGATAATTCATTGTCAAACTCTTTTTGAAGGGATGTGAGTGTTTGGTTTGTGTGGTTATTTGTATCTATCTATTATGTTAATAATTGATAAACCTTCAATCTTAAACCATTATCAAAACTAACCAAATTAATCTCACAATTCCATTCTCTGTAAATTGAGATTTTCACGCCAAAGAATTTAAATAAGACACTAGATGCTAATTACAGAAAACTGTATTATCTAAGTACCCCTGCAGTTCCAACAAACGCCACTAGATGACCCTACATAGAAAATTACAGAAAACTACGAGGGTTGGGGATTAAGTCATTGCAATTTTTTTGGCAAGATTGTAAAAGACAGTAAGTGACAGTGCACACTGAATTGTCAAACACAATTTAATGATTATTGGTTACCTTTATATGTACATTTTTATTCTTACACCATATTTTACACTTATTATACCGTTTTCCATATATCTTTTGAATTTTGGAGGCAGTAGGTTTCTTTATAACTTGTTCTTAAGAATTTTAAACGATAATTTCTATGCCGTAGTTTTAAACTAGAATCTTTAAATCAAACTGACATTTATCATTTTGCGGTCCCAATTTGACATTACAAGGTATATTGATCAAACAAATTTTTAGAGCATTTTTGGAAAAAATACCCTATTATATTCATTATGGCTGGCTAGCTGTCCGACTGAGATCTCAGAATTACAATAGCTAGAGACTTCAAATTTTCACTAAAAGCTTTCTGTTATAGTGCAGGCACTAGTCTATTTTGAGTTAGATTACTCGTCAGATCGATAATTTTACTTTGCTAATGAAATCTTGATATGCATGACCAAAAATGCGCTTTCATCATGCATATGCTGATTTACAACTTGTTTCTTTCAAATTTGCACTTTAACATTGAAATTCAACTACGTTTCGGGCAACAATCTGCACCCTCGGTATTAAAACACACACTTTAGTCCCTGCTTTAGTCCCTTGGTATACAGGGTGACAATTTGAAAACTTACCACCCCCCATATCTTAGTAAATAAACGAGATATTTAAAAAAATCAAAATCCGTTTCGGTAATTCGGAGGGGGAATCACAATGACATAGTTGGCGACGCACCCCCTCCAACCCCCTGCGCCCCAGCCACCCCAACTTTTAAATCTTAAATAGTGACCCCCCATGTGTGATACGTCGTTGGAAAGCTCTGAAAAAATGCTTTCCAACCATACCAAATAGCATTACATTTAGGTTAGTAATTATCGTGCAAATCAAAAAATAGATAAAAAAAAAGATATGGGGGGTGGTAAGTTTTCAAATTGTCACCCTGTACATATAATATACTATTATAGAGTACGTAACGTGGTTAAAAATGAATGATATAATGTGATGTTGTAGATCTAGTCAAATTCAAGTTATCAAGATTTTGAAATCGGTAACAGGTTATCTTCAAGCCAAATGTAACCATTCAATCAGTCACAATTTCTTCGTATGGTATGGGCATTTTGGGTTTGTTTTGTGTTGTATCGGTGGTGACAAAGGTAAAAGGTATCCCTAAAATGCTATACAATGGTTGTTAGGGTAATACTACATCACAAATTAATCATTTTATTTTGTATTTTAGGGGATATAAGGAACCACAAGAAATAATAAAGAACACAATATAATTGGGGATAGCGGTAGGAAGATAAATGTGGACAGTCCAAATAGAACCTCGTATCATATTTGTATAACAAAAAATATCAGTATTTTGTAATATTGCATTCGTCGTATGGGCAGTCACGACAGAATTTGATGTCGGGGTCAAGAATCTTGAACAGGGAACAACCAGAGGTCGCACATGATCTCAACACTCTTAGACGACCGGTTGAATCATTATCTAAAAAGAAATGGAGATTTTTGTGTATTCCATAAGATATTACTTACATGAATAATAAAAGACACAGTAACTGCCGTCACATGAGACAGTTTCGGTAATATTGTTGAAGTAGCGACAGTCATTAATCTCTTGAGCGGAACTGGTCTCCCTAGCATAGCAGTAATTGCATGTTCTACCTATTTTTAGATACTGTTCGTGCATACAATCATAAATAAACGTGTCGTTACATACCTGACTCAACACCTACAAATAGGAGAGCAATAGGAAGCAATACAATTTTAAGATACATGTCAACACAACACTCGTAAGTCGTAACTCGTTATGGGTAGTTGCGCATTTATACCTACCTGTCAAGAGGTTCGATAGATTAGATACAGAATTGATAATTGGAAGACTTCTCAACACAGAATATGTAGTGAACATTTGGAAGGAAAGGAAGATTAATAAAAATTAGATGGATCTGATGAAGTCTGTACAATTCAAAGAGTCAAAAGGATTTGAACAAAGCGGAAGAATGTAGGGGCTGATATATTTGAAGAATTTGAAGAAAATTAAAGAATTGAGCGCAATAGAAAAGATTTTTTTACTCCATAACAAAGTACTTGATTTGCTACATGTCGAATTTATCAAGAGCACACAGGACACAGCCAAACAAGATAAATAATTTGATACGTGATAAGTATAGATTGATAACTAAGAATTCGCAAATAAAGCACTTAAAATTAGTGATACAATATAAATTTATTCTCGGAGTTAAGTGTCTATTGTCATTTTTATCAAACAAATGAGCATTTAGTCTTCCCAATGCAATTCAATCAAGATTTTAACTTCTTGCAGATTTTGATTTTGTGTCAGTGATTCTTGCACCAATCACCAATGTACAGATTACTATGTTTCATTATACTTCGTACAATTTAACTAAAATAGGACAAAAACCCCTGGGCAAATGACCCCTATCCAGTAACCCCGATTAACCTTCGGATAAATAACCCCCCGGACTTCAAATAGCCTAGTGTCCAACACTGCTGGGTGTCACTAAGGGCTGGTTGCACAAACGTAGTTTAATCTTCGTTTAAATTAACGAAATGGATTAAGACATATGATTAGTGGAAATTTGACAAAACGTCAAATTTCAACCAATCCTAGACCGTAATCCACTGGTTCATTTCAAGCTAGGTTTAAACTGTCTTTGCGCAACCGGCCCTAATAATACTGATAATAATGAACTAATGATAATGATTATATAAACCCACCATTAGAAACCTCACTGTACAATTGAAATTCTCCCAATTTAGCAAACCCCCAATCAAGAATGATCGATGAAGAAACTAATTATTGAATCTTAAAATAACTTTTCACAAATAAATTCGCACGTATAGCGCCAAGTACAGGTAAAACGTAACATATAACGCAACTCTTACCTTCAATAAACCCTGGAGTAAACCTAGATATTGACGCTCAGTTAAAATCAAAAGACCGCCCAAGCCGCAGGGTTCGGAATACCGGGTGAATACTTTCAAACCGAACATAGGGAATTAACATGGGAAAACAGTTTTTCGCAGCTTGTTGCTCCCCAAATTAACTTAGAGGGTTCATTATGGCACCACTGACAAGAAGATTTTTTTCTCATCTAACTAAATGCGAATTAGTTAAGTTTTATTTGTATTTTCTCATTATTTTATCAAAAATTCCCAAAATAAAATTAAACTCAGAAAATCATGTAGCAATGACCCGTAATCGCAGATAAAGCAACAATTACCGATGGAAATTGCAGTACAACAAATTACAGCCGAAACAATAAAAAGGGAAAAACGCAAATGCATATTCTCACTAGGAGTGTGTGCGAATCCAGTCCACTAATTACTCCATAATTCCCAAATTATGATTCCTATCCTCAAAGATAAATAAATTTGGAAGATGGCAATGGCATTTAGGATTCCATGCATCTTACCCTTTCGGCAAAATTGCGTGGTTAAATTCCATCAATAGATGGAGCCATCTATCAAATAATTTTAAAATATATGGGGGTCTTTTAACAAGTAATAAACCGTAAACAATAATAATACTTCGTAATGGAAAAAATAAATCGTTACAAGGCTGTTTAACCTGGTCGCTTCTGTGCGAATTCCATCGCCCGAAGGTTTGAGATCTGAGCCCTAGAGTTCGTAGAAAACTATGGTTTTTTTATAGAATAGATTGCTGTATACTTTTTAGCGCATTTCCACAAAAAAAAATGCGCTATTGTGGCCACTTTGTCCGTCCGTCCGTCCGTCCGCTCGTTTTGCGACGCTACTAGTTCTTTATCTTAAGAGCTATTGTTCTACTTTTTTCGCTATTTGGTTCGTTATGGTGTCGAGTCTTGTACCAAGGAAGGAATTTTTTCTGTACCGCTTACAAAAAAAGTTATTGTAAAAAAAAACAAAAAACCGTTTTTTACATGTTCCATAATTTTACACTTTTGCCGTTTATTAACGATCCTAGAGATCGTTTATAATTTTGCATTACTATCTGTCGCCTGCCGGTTGGTCTCTCCGTCTGTTCCTTTGTCTGTCTGTCCATCTATCTGTCCGTGTGAACGATAACTTTGTTTAGAAATGTTCGATCGCTTTTACATCTCCGTTAGTTATGAACTGAATTGCATGAAATTCAATATGGGCATAGATTTAGCCATATAATACGCAATGCCAAAAGTTGAATCGAATCGATTCAAAATTCACAGTGCCCTTTTCGCATCTCGACCATTTATAAACCGAATTGCAAACTTTTTTACTTATAAAAGTATTTGAATGAAATTTGATACATAGGCACTTGGAATAAAGGAAAATCAAACGCCAATTTCAAAATTTGGTTTTGCGCATGCGCAGTGCCAACTTTTTTTATTTATGGAAGAATTTAAACGAAATTTGATACATAGGCACTTCGAATAAAGGAAAATCAAACGCCAATTTCAAAATTTGGTTTTGCGCATGCGCAGTGCCAACTTTTTTATCTATGGAACCATTTAAGTGAAATTTGATACTTAGGCGCTTGGAACAAAGGAAAATCTAACATTAGTTTTAAAATTTAGGTTTGCACATGCGCAGTTCCAACTTTCTTATTTAGAAAAGCATTGAAATGAAATTCTTCTCATAAAGTGAAATTGAAGTAGCACGTCAACAATGGATTGCCCATGTGCAACGCTATCTTTCAAATTTGTGGCCGGATTTTTACGATTTTAACAGAAGTTGCATCTTACGATGGGAAATGAATGCAAGTGGAAATGCGCTTTATATAAATCGTTTACGATTACTTTTTTACTTGTTTTATATGAAATTATACACGAGATACCAGCACATTTGAAATATTGACGTGCGATAAAAAAATTCATTTGATTTGCTCGTGTAATTAGGACGCATTAACGCCATAAATTTGATGAGGACGTCCATATAAATGACGGGCTTTTTTTTAATTATCCCCCAATAATTGACACCCACATTGGCGTTAATTGGAACGTGACACTTACTTATGCCGAGTATGAAATTGATAGATACGCTTTACTTTGCGACTTATTTTTTATATTCTCAAAATTTATTCATCCCTAAACATTGTGTACTTAGTTTCAAATTGCATTTTCCGCAACTAAGAGGGAAATTTATATTAATAATATTCATCAAACTCCGGATTTCCAAATCGAAAATGCTTTTTATTTCAACGCTTCGGTTCTGATCAAGTAATATCGCACGCTTCACGTCACTATTAGTTCGATAATTACGTTGGCGTTAAAATTTAATTTGTGGGCATAATAATCTTCAGATATCGAATAACAACCCGTTGTTCATACGGCTTATTGCATTGCTATCATACGTAATACCTGTTTCACGTAAATTACTTCCCTTTCGGTGTCTTTAACCAGATTTATATCAATATTGTAGTGGATTTACAATCAGACCGTTGCGATTCTGCATCGATAGGAGAAAATAATAAATTAAACAAATATAGCAAACGAGCTCCTGGGTATGGCTTGGCTGGCATTACGTATTATATGACTAAAGTTATGCTCATTTTGAATTTCATGCAATTCGGTTCATAAATAACGGAGATGTCAAAAGGGCCTACTTTATTTTTGGACCTCTAATGCCAATTTACAAACTCCAATCTACAAATTTGATAAATTTAATCGTAAATTCGTTTTTGAGATATCGTGCTAACGGACGGACAGACAGACAGACACCGCAAAACTATAAACTTGCTTATTAATAAACTGATTTCGCAGCTTCGATTTCTCTAGCTTTATTTACCTAAGAAAAATCTAACTTCAATCTTTTAATTGATTTCTAATTAATAAATGATGCATTGCCACTCTCCTCTTCAAATAATCATATGTACCTACGCAACATTATTCACAGTTTGTTTCTTATACTGTGCGATCAATATTGAGTTGCTGCGCCGCTTCAAGAAATTATGACGTTAGTAATCATTTGCCGCAACAGGCCTGGTGCACCAATACTAAAACATAACCTTAAAGTAAACTTTTGACGTTTAACCATATTTAACCTAAATCAACGATTTAACCACCTTGTAAGTTTCCAAATTATGTGGAACTACACGAATAGCAAATTACTACAAAAATTGAAACGATTTTATTTCTTTTACAACTCATTAACATCGAAGTAATTGGGCAAATTACATGCACACTATAACAACTGTTCGAAGTGCTTGCCACCATTATTAAGACATCCACTCTTTTCTTCATGTTTTCGAAGACGGCATGTAAGTGCTGTTGCGTAATGTTTCAAACGGTCGCTTCTATACCTGCTCGTAATTCGGCAATGGTGTGTAAAAGGTTTCGAATACGTTACCATCTCGTAAATTTGCATGCAATAATTTACGGTTACTTTAAAGGATAGAAGTACAATTTTCTCCAGGCAATAGCGTCACACGTTCCGTATGAGATGCACGTTAGTGGGACAAATTGTCGCAGCTGCTTTTTCCGACTTTGCTCAAGACGAGCAACATCTTTTACCACCTCCTTATTAGCAATCACTAAGCGGCCAGGTGACTTCCCAGAAGCAAGACTTCCTGTATGTTAAACCGCTCAAGTACACGATGAGCATTTCGGCGTATATTGTTGTAATCCTCGTCATGGTTGACATTCGTTTATCGAAACTCCTGTATACACAAACGTATCGAGTACTCCCAAACTCCACTTTCGTCTTTAGTCCCATTACGGAAACAGGACAGCAAACGCATCTTATTCTCTTCTAAAGTAAAAGGCTTGTCGGAGTAAACCTATTGCCTATTACACGCTACAACTAAAAAAACGTTTGTTTGTAATTTACAAGTAATTTACCCACCTTGTAAATATTCGAAAGAAACTGGTAGTCTTGAAAAAAGCCGTTTTGAAAGGGACGAAAGTATTCGAATAAGAATCACAAATCATGGTTTTGGTTTGTAAAATTATAGGTTATGTTTTGTATTGGTACACATATACCTGGTTGCGGCAAATGATTACTAATGTGATATTTTATAAGAGCGGCGCAGCATATGATTATTGATCTCCCTGTACTTTATTTCGTATTATATGTATTGTAGAATGTCGTTCATGCTTCAGTTAAATATGAGTGAGAGGTGCCTACGCTTTTGTCGAATAGCAATGTTTATTACGAATGCAGTCGACTGAAGCTAAAAGTAAACGTACAAATTGATAACATCTTTTTTATGCGAATTCCTGGAGTGTATTTTCCCATATCATAAAGCCGGAAAGGCAACATTGCGTAGTAATTCAAAAGGACAATAACTGCGCGATGCTCATTTCACATTCTTTATTTTGTGTTTCGCGATACTGTTCTACATCTCGCATGGTTCAAATGCATTATATTATCGATCGACAGCATGTGAGAATACAAGGTTTTGTTTCGAAAGCTCATAAGAAAGATAAAAGGTTTACCTGGACGCTAAGAAGAATTTGTCCGTTCTCGGTGCGACAATAACGTGCTTTGCTCCGTTTGTACCACTCGTCCCTCCGCCTCCTCGACCGTACCTCGATGACATCAGAAATGGTCTATCTGAAAGTAAATTTATACATTTGTATTTTGAACATTAAAAAACACACCGACTTGAAAAAAGCCGTTTTGAAAGGGACTATGATAACATCCTAAAAAGTCAAACTTTTCGTATTCACCCTGTATTTCAGAAACAAACGTTGCTAAGATGGATTCTGTTTGTGGTATTAAAAGTTTCACAAAAATCGTCTCGATCTTTAAAAACAGCTAAGATGGCTACTTTTGAGGAACATTTACCAACTTCCTAAAGTTAAATAAGCGCCATATTGGATTTTTAGATTACTTGATAGATTTTTAATTCTCTTTTCAACGCTATCATAGCATAAGATTGAAAATAAATACCAGTTATATCAACGGTTTTTATATGTTAATCAAGTAGTCTGTGATGAATTAAAAAAAAACAAAACAAAATCTATTCGAGGCAACAAAACAATGAAAATAATTATATCAGATGTTTAAAATACTGGCCGTTTTCCGAAGGATTTCGCCGACAGAAATTTCCAATCTACAACTCCCTTCTTTGATTTTTCCGAAATATTGTTGCCGAGCGTGCTCGTTTCATGTGCAGAAGGGCATTCTTTTTACGAGAAACAGTGATATTAATTTATTAATGTAAAAAATTAAGGGTTGTATATCTTTTAAAGAAAAATAGTCATAACTTATAATCTATTGAAATTTAAAATTTATTAAGTAAAATTGAATCTGTGTTTTCTTAAAAATGTCAACCTCTTGGCAAGTTTGAAGCCACTTGTATTGCGTGTATTTTTACTATTTATGAACCCATTGACTTGTAAATTCTTCAATATAATTTTATATGTGACATTACTCTCCGATTGCATATTAAAACCCCTGGTATTAATTGCGGTTTGACCGAAATTGGAGACAACTTTTGTTTTGCAATGCTTATATTTTTTAAGATTATTCAAAAGAGCAAACAATTTGCTGTACGACCACAAAATATGCATATGGCTGATATACATAAAAATGGAGAAATTCGTGATTCAATATTTAGACAACTTATGAAATCTAGCATGCCGTGTGACCCTGACAGCAGACGGCAGTCGGCATGTTAAACGATTTCCACGGCTATCTCGCTTACCTTACAATTTTCTTAGTCAATTTTGGACCTATTTCGTTTTAAAAGCCTCAAAAGCAAAATAATCTCCACACCGGACAACTTTGCTGACAAACAAAGAGTTAGTCTCAAAGGATTTACTTATATTGAAATATGAATTAATCAAACTTAGCCTCCATCTACAGTCCTTTAAAATATCAAGTCCAGTGCCCAAAATTGCATTAATTATTTGTGAAGTGGTTACTCTTTAATTTAACAATCCTTTTAACAATGAACAAGTAACGTCTCTTTCACTTTTTACGACCACAGCATAATTCTTAACCAACTATAAATTTGAACTCAGTTAGAACGCTTTCACTATTTAATATTAGATTAAAAAAATAGAAAATAAAATTCTATTTACTTCTAATTGGGTTTCATACAGAAAAATTTCAACAGGTTATAACCAAACTTAGAGAAGAATGTCTCTTTATTAACTTAACAATAAAATCCTAAACTAATCAAAATTACTCTAGGCTAATTTTATCGCTTCGTTAAATGACAAAGGGAAAAAATTCCACGATCATGTCTTCGTGTTAATATTATAAAGGACACCTAATTCTTTTGGAAACTTATCTGAAGTAATTTAGAATAAAAATTTTGTTAATTCTTTATTTAAAGAATCCACTTTGCCTAACTCTTAAACTGCGCTAGCTAATTCGAAAAAAATAGTGCCATTAGAAGCGACTTAGAAACTAAATCCCTTTAAATGATTTTTTGAAACGCCCGATTTAATACAACGTAAAGCCAAAGTACTGAGTACACTCAATCAGATTTACTCATTTATTAAGGCCCGGCATTTCCACGTCTCAATAACTTTATTCTCCGAATAAATTCCATGGATACTATTGTCGACACAATCGTTGAGATGGAAAAGCTGACCCTAAGTAGGTTAATACAGGAATAATTTCCTTTCATCGTAATTTAAGTTGGGTATGATTGTATGCTCCATTCTGTACTAATAAGATACAATGGAGTTCCCGGACTACGGGGGCGTACGGTCTTTGTATCGAGTTACCCGTGATAGTTCCGCCACTGTACCCTTATTTTCAAAACTGATTTTGAATGTCCGTAGTTTTAGTAAGAGCCATTGAACTTTAAAATAAGTGGGGTCAGTTCAATCTCGCGTATTCCGTTCCCAAAACATAATTATCATGTTTATCAAAGAGTTTCGCGAATGTGTTTAAAAAACGATTTCTACGGAATCACAAAAGTCTAAAATTCGATCTGAAATTATACGTTTGTTATTCTGAAGTGCTTGAAATTGAATTACTTAAGACAAATACGTGCTTTACGAATTCGATTAATTAATAAATGTATAATTAATTTTTCGATTTATCGAGACGATCGCACCATACGACGCTTTTCCACGTGCAAGTGAGGGTCCCGAGGGATCTCGCTTTATTATTTGTCAGATTCACAGGATTCGTTCATACGAATGTCGCCAAATCGGTTTAATGTTTCTGAAGGTTTGATATAACTTTCATGCATTGAAAAGAGGGCGGCTATTATATTCTTGTAATGGAATAATGGAAAGCTCGCAAATGTAGCTATAAAGCTGTAAAAACTAAAATAATTGCGAATTTGTTGAATTTTAGAAATTCGGAAAGGTTGCTGTTAAGGCGTGGAAGATTTCATTGAGGTGGTTCTGCTTTATTTTCGAAATTAAATACAAATAAGTTAATTAATTTTATGGATCGTACACTTGATTAAAGGGGATAATAAAAAATTGTGTACCGTAAAGGTAAATAGTTCATCTAATTTGTGTAACTATTTGAGTTTTTTAATTTCAATATTTGGACATACAGAACGAACGAACCATCGAATGTAATTGGTAATTTCGATTTAAAAAAATTGCAAAAACGCCCATTTGAATAGAGGGACGTGTAATGAAAAGCTTACCGTAGTTATCATTATTAACGGTCATAAAATTCTATTTACGAATGCTCCCACAAAATCAAAATTGGATCGTTTGGTTACGATAAAACTAATTTTATTAAATGCTCAACATGTCCTCCCCGCCTATACACAGACGATAATACAGTCTGTGCTCAAATTCATCATGGACAAATAAAGTGTGTCTTGTAATTTTGATTCTACATTCACTTGTTATTCCGTATCAGATGGAGTGTATGCAACGGTCTTTGTCGCAACAAAGTTTTGAAATTCTGAACTAAAACTGTACTAAAATAAAATGGATTAGTTTGCGTCGTGCAGACAATGATTTACTAAATTTTACCTTTTTTGGGGGTTTTGCTTGCTGCAAACTTTTCCCTTTGCTTTCTATTTTCTATTTCTTTTCTACAACACTAAATGTAAGTTAAAATTAACCTAATTTCCAAATGATTTCCATATGCAGGTTTCTTTACTACAATGAATTTTTTACAATACGTAGACTTTTTAAGAACATTTTAACGTAATCCCAATTGAAATAAATAAATAAAAAAATAAATAATCTAAATCCTCAAGTTTAACACAATGCATATACATCGGTACACACCTAAACAAATTTTTTATTCACATTTTTTAAGAACGAACCCTTGAATTTGGCTGGCTGAAAAATTGAGATTACTGAATAAAAAATTTGAATTCTAGAATAAAAACGAAACTTAACTCTACACCAAATTCTATGCACTCATTACGCATTACGATTTATATCGGACAAAAGTGACTGAATCCTTTAAGACCAATTAATTAAAGCTTTACGTTATAATTTTATACAAATTCTTTCTACATTAAATCTTCAAGGTATTCAATATTTACTGGTCTTCTAGTTTCTGGAAAGGATTGATTTTCTTAACTTCTAGATACAGTTTGATGGATATAGTTCAGACGTTTTCTTTAAAGAAAAATGCATTTGGAAAACTCGCCGATAAAAAAGTCTTCTGGTAATGGGTATTAATTCAAAGGGAATTTTTCCTTGATTACAATGGTTAAATTTCGGTGGTAAATGGAAATTTACTTCAAAAGCTTGTGTCTGCCTACGCTCCGTCTAAAGAACTTTGGTACTGTTTAGTATAATTGGAGAAAATTCTTAGTACGCACATATACAAAAAGAGATTTCCAGACGTCTCCTACAATGGGACCGATTAAACCAAGTTTATTGTTAAAACTATCGACCATTTTAGTTGCAATTTCGCCACTTTAAATGATTTAAATATATGTATGACGCAGTTTTTTCGTTAACGCGTAATGAAGAATTTTTTACTCAGTACATTTATTTTCGCCTTCGGTTCAAGTCTTATTTATTAAGGATCCTCTGAGCCTTTATTAGTTTTGTATTGTCGTCCGTTCGTGTGCGCTCTAACTCTTTTTAAAAGTGGCCGATTGTGTTGAAATTTGGTGTACGGGTACGTTGGACATTAAGGACGGACGCTATTGATTTTCAGGAAGCTGGTTCAACAGGAACAAAAGTTATAGGACTTCGAGTGAATCGGGAACAGGAAAAACTGCGAACTCAATATAATAGAAGTCAACATATTTCATTCCCTAGGTCATGTATCGAGTTCGGACTTTCGCTAGATTATTCCCTATGACTCTTAGAAGTGTAACAATTCAATATAACTCTTCTCTCTGGTCTAGGTCAAAAGTTTTAGAGTAAAATGTACCCAAAATTATTCTTTACACATGAATTTAGAGTTGTAAAAGCTTTCAAGCGCATTATCTTGATGCTGAAAGAGTTGATAACCTGCACGTTTGATAACCGCATGTGTGTGAATCAAAAATGTTAAATTATTTTTCTGAGACCACATGGATTTTGATCAAAATATGTCGAAATCATTATTTATGCACCAAGATGGTTGAGAAAAAGACCAGGAGCATTATTTCAATGACCAAAACATGAATTTGATCTATTTTTGGCGACCACATGGATTTTGATCAAAACATGTCAAAATCGTTATTTATGCACCAAGATCGTTGGGAAAAAAACCAAGAGCATTATCGCAATGCCCAAGACATGAATTTGATGCATTTTTGTTAACTATAAAATGTATTTTGTAAGATTAAAATAAATTGTCGTTAAAAGTGATTGTAATACCGAGGATCCTTCGATATTTCGTTGTATCGGTTTATTTACGTTTGCAACTTTACGCCTAACTATTTTAAATTTTCTCGTATGGTTTAGCACATAAACAGTCCTTCGTGTTTATTAAAAATGCACTTCCCCGGTTAACAAATCGGAGGAAAACTAATTTTTTCCCAAACTGCCCTTGTTTGTTCGAAAAATATATTTCGAGCGGGCAACTAAACTCGATTACACCCAACATTTTAATTTAACCTCCTTTTTTTTAGTACTGCGATCTCTTCTTGGTCGCTGAGAGATTTCATCTGTCTCTGAATGATCTCCTCTTTTAATTGCCGAGTTCATTTTTCACATCCTCAATAGCGAATTAACTTTCAAAATGGCGACGTATAATTTTCCATTGGATATTGTCTTTTTAGCTACCAATCCTAGACGATTTTTAAAACCTACGCAATTCCAGAAACATATACTCAGCAGTTCCCAAGCTAAGGTTATATCCCCATTAAAGTGAATATAGTCTTAACTCAAACTCCCTGGCGCGACTGTCGCCTTGACCACTATGTAAGTACGGCACATATTTCGTTGACTCCAATCATCCAGATAAATTCCTTATAAAAACCAATATTTATTTGGGGAACACTCTTTAGAAACTTGACATTGTTTATAGCTTTACAAATTCTAACTGACTTATTTTTTACGGTACAATAAACAAAAATCAAATACAACCTAATGTGCTCGTTACAACTACAATTTTAAAATGTCCCCAAAGAAAGTAATCAAGCGGAGTCAAGAGCTATTCTATGGCACCAATCCATTTTCCAGAATACCGACGATTGAGTGAGCTATTGCAAACAGCCACGGCATAATGTAGCGGAGCATGTCCCCTGTTCAGAAATCCCTGCACAAAAAAGTACGTTCACAGATGTTTTTGGAAAAATTAGGATGCTTATCTATTGTTCGGAATATTAACTTGCAGAAGTCCTCTGATCTTAATCATCTCCCATCTCCGCCCAATTCTTTTAAAACTTGTACCTTATATGGAAAAAACTCTTTTCGGAATTTTATGAACTGACCCGGTAGACACATTAGTACCGTTGGAATTGGAGCACTTCAACCGAGCACCTCAATTTCGTACACCTCATTTATATATTATATATATTCGTTCGTTGTTATCAGCGTGCAATGCCCTGTACAATTCGACTATACGTATCTTTCGTGGATGGAGTACGTTATACAATTCCGATTCTTCGCTGTGTATGTCGATCTTTCTCTCACTCGTGCCCTCTGATGCGGACGGTGCGTAAGCAATTCGAGAAGGCCCCCCCCCCCTAACTTTTAATCTTTTTGTATATGGTTCTGGATATGGGATGATCGACATTTACATGATTACTCATTTGTACTTTTCGTGTTAAATGAATGGTAGCCAATACTGAAGTAGAACCATGCCATTTTGATTTTACGAATGGATCGTAGATGTGTGTTTCTGCTAATTTGATTTTATCTTGTTTTTCATATGTCTTTTGTGTTTTTTTAAATTGTTGTGTTGTGAGTTCGAATCCCACAACTTGCCAGTTTTTAGTGGCACAGAACATCTCCTGAGTACCATGCTTCGGAGGGCATTTAAAGCTGGCGGCCCCGGCAGTCATTCCACGACTGTCGTAAGGTCACACAGACTGCTGTTGATGCAACCTAAAAACCTCTGTATCTAGAGAGTGCCACCTATACGATACAATACAATCATCTCTGAATTCTTTCTGTTTGTCTTTTTTTACTTTCTTTCCTGACAAGACATTTTCTTCTCAGAACTTTATTAAATATCATCTTGGAGGTCTAGCTACTAAATTTACTCGCAGAACGTGAGGTGGGAACGTAGGGACTTCTTTATAAATATTCATAGATGGATTTGTTTTTCATCATCGAAGATATCCACAAACTTTTAACCTCACGGAATTCCGTAAAATGTTTCATTGAACTTTTTTCTTCTAAATCTTGGGTAAAACTTATTAAGGAATTTCCCCTAGGAAATTTTCTAGCAGAATTCTCTTTGCTACCTGCCTTCTTTTGCTTTCTGCCTTGTCCACAAAACATTTTTAAGAGCCTTTTTAGAAACCTACTTGATGGAAATTATTATCTTCGTAATTTTCAGCACGTTTTCATCTTGGGAGTCCTCCTTGAAAATGAGGCGGGAGGGTAGGAAGTTCGCTATTAATCTTATTAGGGAAATTTTTGGAGACGTTGTTGGAAGCATTTCCGAAACCTAGAGGGAATTTTGCCGCATGTCCTTAAAGATCATACAAAAAAATGTTCGTTAGGTCATCGGAAACATTTTTTGAAAAATATTGGAAATGTAGATGCAAATTTAGAACTGGAAACCGACACCATTGTGGCCGTTCACAATAGAACTTTCACTAAATAAATACTTGATTTGGAGTCCTCCTAGAGATTTTCTTGAAATAAATCACATTCTCTTTGATATATTCTTAGAAATATTCCCAGCAAACATCCTTATGGTCAACTTTAGGTGAAACTTTTTCGCAAACTTTCTGTACTTAGAAATCTCGTTTGAAATCATGGTGGAAATATTAAAAACCCTAAAGGAAGGGAAGCAACATTTTCTATAAAGCATCATTTTTGTTATAATTACTAGTTCTAAGAAGGAATAAACATAGGTTCGAAAAAATATCTTTTTAATAACCCTTTCAAATATAAAAACGTTTTTCAAAATTGTCAATTTCGTTAATATTACTAGAGACTGTGAGGTGAACAATTTTCCGACAGATCACTATCAAATTTTCAGTACCCCACAAACCAAATGAATAAAACTTAGTTTAAAAATAAAGTGACACGTCACGAACAAGGCCACCTAATTATCCTCCCGCCCTCCTATGTAATATCAGTGGCAGTATTGATAAGTAGTATTAACAATTTGACATTACATAAATACTTTCGGAATTAGTAGTAATAGGATGTCAAATAATACTCATTAGATGTGGGTTAATGTTAATAGATAATACTTCGACAGTATCCACCGCCTCGCCTACTGCTATGCAAAAGGTAGCGATATATTTTGGTAATTTGATAATTGAGTTTGGTCGTTTTCCTAACAAAATTGGCCGATAGAGAGTGAGTTATAGAGAGTAGGGAAGGTTCGAAAATAATCGGAAATTAAATAATCAATTATTTAAAGTAGTGGCGCAACTAAAAAATACGGTTTAGCTTACCTTGTGCCTTCTTTTCTGATAAATAGTAATCTCGGACTGCACCTACTGTCACTAAGGCAGTAAAGAAATACGCTGCCAGTACAAAAATTGTCTTAGCGTTCATCTGCAAAAGGAAATTCGTGTTAAAATTACGTCCTTTGACGCACACCAATACATAATACAACAATTCGCGTTTCGTGCAATTGCCATCAAATAAGGAAAGATCGCTGAAGCATGATACAATTACGTAGGTGGTGATAAAGCGAAGATTGTCGTGCCCCTTTTTCTTATTTTGTCACTCATTTGAATATTATCCGGGTAAATGCATCTAATTAACAATATTATTTAATTCCAAGAACTGGATTCATTCATCACAATTAACCGTTTATCACTAGCTAGGTAATTGTTGTTTATTGGTTTAGCAAATTGTTTTAATGTCGGAACACGAGAGTAAAATGTAAATCCAGAAATCGTGTAACTCCCCAATCAACACTTTTTGGTTCTACATGAAAGGCACAAACTTTTCTCAACATCATCACCTTTGTTTCAGAACGTTTTAAGAGAGGTCAGAGCGAAGGAATATTATTAAAATGATGAAAAATGATTTTGCTTGTGTCATAGTAAGTAATTTACAAATTCAAAAAATGGTTGATTTGGTGAGACAAACACAATCTGGGGGTTGTAGATAAGACAATGTTTTGCTAGGAAAAATGTTTAGTTCTTCGCCCCGATTTGAATAATTGCTATCTCTCATGTGGTGAGATAATGTTGAGTTTGATTCTAATATTTGGAAGATATTTTCAGAAGATCCGCATAATTTTCCTTCAAAATTTAATAAGCATTTTCCACTTTCAAGTTGAAACAAACATCGAGTATTATTACACTATTAATGTTTAATTAGTATGTTGACTTATCTGAATAAACTTAATACCGCCAGTTTAATGTTATTCTTAGGAAGGGAATTGCAGATGCGACACTAATAAACTCAAACGGCCTCCAAAACAAATAAACCGTAAAATATAACATCCCAACACGAGTTCTCACTTTTTTTAATATGAAGGAGAGCACAACAAACTCATTTTTATAATTATATTAAGCTGTGCGAAAATATCATTACGAGAAATATCCGCAAAAAGGTGAAGTATCTTAAAATTTCTCGTGGGAAATCGATTTGTTCACAAATACAATAAACCAGAGGTATACTACGATTTTCATAGTGGCTTACCTATACTGTTCCAGATAGATATAATGAATTCTTACAAGCGGAGACAGAAAGGAACATTTAAATCCAATTTAAGTGAAATTTCAGCAAGAGAAAATCTTATTAAGACAATAAAATTACTTAATATTGCTGAATGATAAAATTTGTCAAATAAAGTTAATATCTGAAACGAAAATGAACCAAAGAGATCTGAAAGAATAGTCGACATACAAAAGTACAAAAGAAATAAATTCATCATAAGTAAACAGGCTTTATTAAGATGGCCATAATTTGTAAAAAATGTTGATGGCGTACAAGAAAATCGTCATATAGTTCCGAAATTGAACTTTTGAAAATTAAAACCAAGTACACTTTTCATTGAAACAGTTTCACACGCACGAAATTACTGAAATTATGTAAAAGAGACTTATTACAATTTCAAGAAAAAGCATATTAATTAGTTGTAGTACTCGTATAACCTCGCTACGAAAAGTCAAGTTGAAATATATTTTCATTACAGGTGTCCGACTTTTCCGATAGATAAGTGCCGTACAGACCTTCCACTTTCGCAAGTAGTGAACGGCAACGGGTGAGTCATATATTTACTTTTTTTTAGATGAACGTAATTTTTGCGTTTGCGTTCTATTTTTGTTATGTTTCATATGTCTATTTGATACGCTATTATGAGCGTATTTTGACAAATGAAAAAGGTTCCTACATATCTGTGGAGAATGGTTTCTCTTAATTCTTTACGTTTTAGAATTTTGGGTTTTTAAAAAAATTTTCGCGACCCGGGACAAAAAGTGACAGTACACACTAAATTCTCAAACACAATTTAATCATTAATGGTTACCATTATATGTGCATTTTTATTCTTGCGCCATATTTTAGACTTATTATACCGTTTCCCTTTTATCTTTTTGAATTTGGGAGGCAGTAGGTTTCCTTATAGCTTGTTCTTCAGAGTTTTAAACGATCATTTCTATGCCCTAGTTTTAAACTAGAATCTTTAAATAAAACTAACATTTATCATTATACGGTCACAATTTGACATTATAACGTATAATGATTCAACAATCAAACAATTTTTTTCTTTCAAATTTGCTATAGCTAATTACAGGAGTACAAAAAATAGCGTATACCTATAGGTACCACAGGACTAAAGTGCACCCTCGGGATTAAAACACACACTTTAGTCCCTTAGTATATAATATACTGTTACTGTTTCTCAGTTATTAAAACACTTTCCGAAATCCCTACGGGAACAGGTACAGAAATAGGTTTTTTATGTTTTACAGTCGAAAAGAGACTTAAAATTTAGAACGTAGGTTTCTTTAAAGGCCTTTGAAGGTATACTCCGATATAACTTCCCACGGAAACGGGCTAGGTACGCGAAAAAACGGGATTTCCCAAAGGCGGTACGAAGTTCTCTGGGACTGCTAGTTTGTTAATAAAACGCGCATACTTTACGCCTATTTTTAATTTTTGTTAAATTTTGAACACACATTTTTTGTTGAGATAGTTGAACATGGCTTTTAATAAATTGATAATATGTGCATGGTAAATGATTTACTACCAAAGTATTTGTTTATTTAAGAAAATATTCACCCTCTTTTCGCTTATTTCTTAATTTTCATTAAATTTTGAGCCCAAATTTTTTTGTTCTCTGTGAGATAGTTTTAATTAAAGAATATCCCATAATTTGTTTAAGAAAAAACCACACATTTTTTAATCGAATAAAGAGCGAATGATAATTGTTTGTCTACCAAACTTATTTGTTTATTAAAAAAATTGAAACTACATGCTTACTTTGGCCTATTTTTTTTAATTTTTGTGAAAGTTTCAACCCAAATTGTTTGTGCGGGATGAGATAGTGAACATTCTTTTTAATTCAAAAATAATTCAATTGATTTTTTAAACAAAGGCCCATGTCTGTAAAGATGCTCAGTAAAGGGCGAATAATAAAAGTTTCGTTTTTAAAATACGTATTATCTTTAGTAAATAAAAATGTAAAGTATTTTTAAATGTTTGTGAAATTTTGGGCACAAATTTCTTGTTCGCGCTGAGAAAGTGAACATGATGTCTCAATAGCGCATGATAAATGGTTTCTATCAAAGTATTTTTTTATTTAAAAAAATAATAATAATAATAACAATTATTGATTATATTAATCAAAAGGGCAAGATTCGGCAAAGCCGGATTTCAATCCTGCCTAAAAACTTGCTATATTTCCTGAACATACTTTCTAACTATAACATTATGATCATTTATAAACATGCAAAACTAAATTAAATATAGTAACAATAAAATATATCTATATAAATTTAAAAAAATGAATGAAGCAACAATTATATCCTATATGCCTACATTCTGAATCCAAATTATTAAGATGTGAACACAAATAGACATTGATTGATCAAAAATCGAAATAAATTTACAATTGAAATTGATAGTATTTACCCTCTTTCTTCATTTTCATTTGTTTTCTGTGAGATAGTGAACGTTCTTTTTAATTAAAAAATATCCCACTGGAGTTTTAAAAGAAGTATTGAAATTTTCTCTATTTTGTGCTTAGCACTCAAGGGGTACGGGAGATAAAAAAGGTTGGGAATCGCTGATATAGATTATTATTCATATCGACTACAAGCAAACCGTTTATGAAATTATAACAAGAACACACACATCGCACGCCCCGCAGCTAACGGCGGCGCCGCCACGAATTGATAACAAAAACACCCAAATTAATCCCAAATTAGCAAACCGCCACGCGTAATAACAACTAATGCGAATTTGTCGTTCGAGTTTGTAAATTTCGCGAGCTAATTTTCTTTACAATAACAAATGGAGTCGCAGGAGGGCAAAGAAAATAAACGTATTAAATATTATCGCTCTGTGGTTTTGAGCGGTTAAATCATGTTAGTTAGTCAAATGCTATAATTTCAAATTTGCATTGCAAAAGGGTCGTTATAGATTACTTGAAATAATTATCTAACATAACCGATGGTGAAGCTCAAATTAGCGAATTTTCCCGCGGGAGGCGGATGGACGATGTTAAATTAGCATAAGGATGTCGCGAAAATGTGAGCGATTCATTGGGAATGTTCAAGTTATTTTGTATTTTAAGAAGCCGTGAATTTTAGGGAGTCATTTTCGAGAGTTCATATTTTATGCAGGAGATACACGCAATATTAAGATAATGTCTTTATTTACTATGTATAAGGTAATGAATATACAAACTAATTCAAATTTGTCACATTTGCCCTGCTAATGAATAGCGAACTTTGCGTTCCTGAAGGGTGGAAATTTAACCACAGTGATAGTAGGTAGTTTACCTGTGTTTTCACTTGATAAAATCAAAGAATCTGCGTGAATTGTTAATGTTGCTTATATTTATCGAGAGTGCGTCAACATAGTCTGTTTGTTTATGCTTAAAACTTGCTTGTAATGCTGTAATTTAAACGAGGCACGAAAAAAATGTTGGCAAGGGTGTTTAACGTTGCGAAATCTTGATTTCCATTTTATTTGTATGCTTGGGTTTTACAAATTTCAACCCCATCATGTTCCTGTTACTTCGTAACGCATCCCTTAATATAAGACATAGCATCATCCTCTTGAAGGAAAACTTTCTATAAACACATTATTTATATACCGTCTTTATTTAAGGTGAAGGAAATTTGTATTGTAACGTTTTTTTACGAATTTATATTTATTCGCTTAATATGCAGGGTGTTCCTAAATATGATGTAAATACGGAAGGGGCTAATTCTTTGCTTTATTTTATGACTAAACGTTCATATAAACATAGTCCCGCAAACACTTTGTTACCAATCTACAGGTTGACTAAATAGCTCTTAGTGAAGTGTCCATAGAACATATGTACGAAATTCGGCTCAATTCGATGCAATAGTTTAGCCATAATATGGAAAAAATTGACAGTTTTTGGTTACTTTGACACACTTGTGCATGTCCGATTCTGCCCGAAAGTTTATTTCGTATGTCTAAAAATATGTGTACCAAATTTGGTCCCTGATTCCTGATGCTCTAAAACGTGTATTTCCGTCAAAAAATGAGGGGTCATTTTTACCCCAATGCAATACCTCTCTTACTAACGTGCGGGTAGTAAACATGGGTTATGTATTCACAGCGCCAACATTTTTAGTCGCAAGCAAATATCGGTTTATCATCATTTTCGATTTAATTTAGTAACTAATTTTTTCGGAAAGAAGGACGTGTAAAAAGGATAGGTAAAACGTACTAAATTGATTTTTATTTTTTTTCTCGGTAACGGCCACAGATACAAAAAAATTATAAGAGACCAAAAAGTTTCTAAACAAAACAGAACATTCTTGTTTTACAATCTACCAGTGGGCACCGAAAATGGAACATGACACCTCAAAAAACAACACCCTGTAAATCCTCGTTATAATTTAGATGACCAATGATGCGAGCCTTTCAGCGTAAATTACGAAATTTCATAACGAGCAAGGATTTTATATTTATGGGACAATTGAAGGGTTACTTGAGAGCAGGGACCCGAGCCGGAACGAAGAAGAATCGAAAACCGGAGTGAAATCGGTATTTTTTTCAGAACCGAAAACTAAACCGAAACCGTTATTCGTTCATATTGAGCAAAATTCTATGTAAATGTAACCCCCTGCTCTTCTACTTAACCTTGGTCCCTAATAGATAAAAGCACCACAGCTTATTATCAATAGTTCCGAGGCAAGGCACCGAGTTGTATTGTACAGTACACATTCATGAAAATAGCAGTAGAATAGAGAAAAAGGAGTGCAAAAATTAGAAAAACATGCCATAGGTATATAACAGTATGTACGAATATGACAAATCAAACATAGTGCAAAAAATAAATTGAAAAAGATATTGAAAATTGAAAATGTTCACTCTAACGCTTTTCACTGACTATAAAATCAGTGACAAACAAGAGATTTAAGAATAGTTTTCGGAAAGTACTACCCCGTCTGTCGCAAATTTAGGTTATGTACATTCGTACAAAATCGTATTATCTTGTATGGATGTGTTTGCGTGACAATAATTTTTCGAAACAAACATTCTGCATGCACCTGACGTCTAGTAATCATTCTCCTCCAATTCGCTATCATTAATTTATGTGATATGCGTGCTGCTCTCCTAACACCATAAATAAGACGCAAACCTGAGTACAACAAAAATTATAATCCTAGCAATTGAATAATGCTGCGCGAATTACCTTAAAAATTAACTACACAATGAGATAAGAAAATCATTTATGTTGGTAATTTACAATATTGTATAGGATGCGTCATGGTAAGTAGGACTATTATAACAAACAATTAATAGGACACTAAACTATGATTAACAACAAATTAAATAGATCTTAACATATCTTTGCCATAGTGCATGAAATTCACGTCTACATTTTCCGTACGAAAATCTACATACAATCATAAAATAGATCTAAAATCATTAGAACGTGGAATGATTCCCAATATCGCAGTCGCATTACCCCGTTGAACTTCAATAGAAAGACGTTACCACAGAAATTCAGTGGCTCGTTTTTCTCCAGTTGCACGTTCGAGTCTTCAATTAACTTTCTGGTCAATTCCCAAGCAATTCCCATTGATTCAAAAGGAACTGGGTAGAAGATATATTTATTAATTTTCCGACGTTCAGCCTCGGCAATCGCAGCTCCGCATGACCTACTGGTAGAACTCAAGTAACTAGGAGCAAACGTATTTACCACAGTAACATCCCACGCAAGGGATCGCCCTCTTCGCCAAGGGATCGAAGTAACACCATCTGTCCTCTTATCACCTGTCGATGTCCCACATGGTGCAAGAACAGAGTGAATTTGTAAAGATGCCAAGCAAATCCTTTGTCGAAAACTTCTGTGAACCAAGCAGCGAGGAGTTGAGCTTCTCATCTTCTCTCTTTATAACATCAGAACCAAGGACTCAGACGAACCATTTAAGGTCAAACGAGGCATTTTTAAAATGTCCAATACCAAGGCATCTGATGAATGTGTTGAAGCAAAGTAACGAGGTAAAGGTCCGTATTCCGAGGCCTCCGAAATCACATGGAAGAGTTCCTTGATTATATGTTGAATCATCCATAGTTATATTTATTATCTTCTCCAGACAATTACGGAATGGTTCATCAACACAATCCAGGTGCTGATACAGTGGAGAGCAACGTAAAAAATAAGTTAGCTTAGGGCGTACACTAAAGCAAGTTTTCAACAAAAAAAAAGCGCTCAGTGGGTATTAAGAAACTCAAGCCTAGTACATATGAGGTTACAAGTAACCATCTTCTTCAGCAGTACTATTTCATAGGTCGAATTCAATACAGGTGCGCCAAAAAGTTCAAAATCAGCTCCGTCGATTACTTAGGCTGTCTGTTTTTATGTACCGTATGGTCCAGTTTCGATGGGATTATATATGCAACTTTCTTATTAGCGTAGATAAATGAAAACCGCTTACGTAATACTGGTGACCTCTTTTATAATGCCTATTCCAGTACCGTTGCTTGAAATAAGGAGCCGTCTTTTGTTTTTTTCCCTAGAGAGAAAAACCGGACAATGACCGATTCCTTCAATTTGCTGTACCTAACTCCTTTATTTTTAAAGCTAGAACAAAATATAACTCTGGAGCACGAAATCCAACCTTGTGACTGATATAAGTGGCATGGCATTCGCGAAAACTTGAAGGGTTGCTTATAGGGGGTGCTTAAACATAATCTATCAAATGGACAAAAATATATTATGTATGTTACATTACAACCCCCGCAACTGATTATTGCTATATAGGTACGAACGTTTTCAGTTTTTTTACCACAGTAACTTTAATTTTTGTTTACGCCATCTAAAAGTAGACATTGGAACTAAAAGTTCCGTTTCCTTTTAGGTTGACACATGAATTGAAAAATGAAAAGTTCCACTAAAATCCGCGGAAACCGAAAAATTTTATCATCGAAGTTTTACATTGAAATAATTATGTTTATTTTCCAGTGATTGAATTCCAAGACCAGTGCCTGTTGATGTAGGCCAACGCTTCGCAAACCTCTTCGCCCTACTGACCCAACCGCACCGTAGATTTGCAGAAAACGTAGTTAAATTTGGCACTCACTTCCCCTAGCCACAATGTCCATTCGTTTACAGTGGAAAACGAGAGCTTCTCGACGCCCACTTTCGTACTTCTACCGACTTGAGATTGAAATCAAATTTTGCCTCGTCGACTTCTGAAGCGCCGCCAGTTTGAATATTAAAAGAATAAAATCCGTGTCGCAATTACGTTGTTCTTTGAGCTTCTAATTGTTACCAATTAATTAAGACATAATGCCTTTACTAAAATTTATTAGAGGGGATTTATCGCTTAATGAATGAATCCGCCTAATTCCTTCATTCGAATGAATTACCAAAGATACAATTCCTGCTCTGGAACGGTATCCGTTTGTAATTTAATTTACCATTCAAATTCATTTGGAACGAAAAGATCATCTTGACGTATAAGTATTCAAATAATATTTTGGATAAGTAGTTGGAGAGTAGAAGGCAGTAATTATAACAATCCTAGCAGGGAGAGTGTTGCGTCATTGAAATGTGCACCTACACCAGCTAGCCACTTTAATTGAGCGACACGTCCATTAAATGTTACCGTCATGATTGAATTATGCACGAGTTTTGATGGTTGTAACTATCCTCTGCTCTCTCGGTACTAAGGTGAAGGTTGTCCAATAGATGAAATTTCTAGCAGACATTAAGGAAATTGTTTCCATTCTCAACCGTTGGCATTGGAACATTTTGGCAATACTGAATAGGTATATTCATGTAAAGCGGATATTGCTATGTAAATAAATTTTTATGACGTTACAATGGTCCTTCGAGTATTGTTTCAGAAAGACTACGAGACAGAGCACAAACAATTTTGAATCTGTTGCTGAATACGTGCTTTTGGGCCCTCCTAATTTTAGCAAAAGTTTAATTGTGAAATTTTATTTGTCCCTCCCCATAAAAAACCATTTTGGGGTTTTTGCTTCCGACATAGATTTCACCCCCTAAGAACGCAGCGATAGAAAATGTTCTTGCACCCTCGTAATAGACAGGGTGTTGTTGAAAATGTGTTTTTGTACCCCTCTCTTAATTTTAGTAAACGTTTAATTGCGCAATTTTATTTGTCAGTTCCTAGAGAAATCGATTTTTAGCGCATTTTCCAACTTTTTCCGTTCATTAGCCCGAAGTCTTAACTACTCCTATAGTTTTCAATATGTCTAGTTCTGGGATCTGAACCTTTGAAATGTGAACCAAAGGTGCTTCTAGAAAAGGCAAACATATCGCATATTTTAAACATCAGCTGTACACATGCTCAGTGTGCTAAGTTTCTTATTTATAAGAATATTTATGCCTTAACTTATTTTCCTTTATACACATATGACCTTTCGGGAAGTACTGATCAATTCATGGAAAATGCGCTAAAGTTACTCGCCTTGAAGTCAAAACCTTTTTTTTTCTTTTTTTTTTGAAGTTTTAACCACAGATGCTTCCAGTAAAGGTAAACATGTCGCATATTCCAAAAATCAGATGTGTCAATGTTAGAAACTTTGAAATCTTGACCATAGATGCTTCTATTAAATAATTCCTTTTTACTTGTTTTAGTTTTACACTACTAGATCTGGATCGTGGGAGTTTTTTTTGTTTCTACCTTACGGTTAATTTTAAACCGCGTTTGATCATCGTAATAAGGTAATCTTTCTCCTTAGATCCTCGAACATTTTTGTTTTTTAATAATAATTCTACTACTCTACTCCTAATCTTAAACCTCGGATGATATACAATCATTTGGTATTTCGATAAATTGGCTGCTTGAAGAAAATGACTGCTGGCGATCGAACAATGGTTGCCAATTTCACTCTTCTCACTTATTCGTTTTAGGGCGAGCTGGATTGTGGAGCTTAATTTCTATTAAGCGTGTCCTGCACGAGCCATTGAGCTTTATGTGGCTCAATTTTCAAGTTTTAATCCTTTTAAGTGCGCGTGAACCGTCCTCTAGCATGTTCTAAAGTACTTTTGTAATGATGTAGAAGCTCCTGCTTAATTAAGAACCTTTAGAGATATTCAAGAGCCTTCAAAAGTTGTCGAGAGCGCCAACTATCTATTAGACCCTTCTTGATTGCTATTAGACTGATAGCTTTCAAGATTCTTTCATCCTAGTCATCCCCCATTGAGAACTTTTAAGATAGTCTTTAAGAACTGAGTCCCCAAATATTTCTCTCTCTCCAAGAGTTTTGGATAGTCTTCACCGCCGCTTAGTCACTCTTAGAGACTTAAAAACGGTCCTTAAGAACATTTGAGAGTCACATACTTTTTGAGAGTATTTTGAAAGTAGTCATACCCCACCCCTACATTATTTTAGAACCTCTAAGGTCTTTATTTTGTTTGCAAAAGCTCAGATAATAGAACGCTTTATAACTTTTTAAGGGCTTGTGAGGCTTTAAATAATTTTTAAGAGCTTCAAGTGTGACTTCATGGCTCTTTGCTATTCATCAAAACTCTTGACTGTTTAAGTGACTTTAAGAGCCCTTAGTTTTCGGTCTATTACGAGCGAACGCATCAATGGCAGTACTCGGGACCGACTGGTATTAGGGGTTGAAATGGCCTGCGGTTTACAGAATCAAAGTTGGAGGCTCAAAATGGCAACACCCCCGTAGAATGCTCGGTCTGCTTCTTACAGAACCTGTTAGCCACAGTAAACGTTTTACAATTTTCCTAAACCAGTAGAAACTTCTCTGCAACACTCCATTTTATATTTATTCATAAAGTGATAACGTTAAAATAGAATGCCAATTATAAGAGAAGCATGCAAAAAGGAAGTAATTAATTCCTTCAGCAAAATTTAATATAATTTACTAGCTGCTTTCTCTTTCGGAAACTTTGCACATTTGACAAACTTACTGTCAATTACAAAATAATTGGAGCGAACGCATAATTTCGCGCGGCTTAAGTGTAATTATTAATAATAACGTATAATATACAATTGCGCGAATCCTAACTTTATTTTATTAAGTCTGTCCTTAGGTCACACCCTCATCGGCTGCATTTACGTACGAGACGCAAATGAATTATAAAAGGCAACTTGCAACTTGTTATAATGCAAATAATCAATGCTTAATGAAAAGATCGATTTTTAAAATGTTTTGGTTCTTTTCATATTTTCCTGTTTCTTTGAATTCACCAGATTTTTTTTTATTCTCCATGACTATAAGACCCTTCAGATTCTTGTTATCTGTTTTCTCGGGTTCGCGTTTCTTAAAATTCTTCGGGTGCATAAGATGCTTCAGATTGTAAGTTTTTCTTCAAATTCTTCCATTTTTGCTATGTACGGACTATTTGTAGTCATCGTGTGCTTTAAATTCTTCAGATTCATTTCTCTCGCCAGTTTTTTGAAAATCCTTTCGATTTTTCAAAATTTTTCACACTCTTCGAATACTTTGCACATTTCGGCTTAATCCGATTTTTCGGATCTTTTAATTTCCTTAAATTATTTTTCAAGTTCTTTTGCCTTAAATCCGTGCTTATATGCTATTGTTCAATCTCCAATATACGTACCTACTGGCAGTTATAATAACATTTATCTAACAGTTCATTCCATGGAAACATATTGGAGGTTATCGATCTAACAAATATAAGAACATTTTATTTATTTATTTATTTATTACATCGAAATTCGCGGCATCGTGCGTAATTTTTCTACTCACCTATAATATGCACTATTACAACCTTATGATATAATATAGTATTAGAGTAATACTCAGTTCCATTATCTTGTATACCAACATTGGAAAACACGAAATAAAATCTGAAAAAACACAGTGTTGCTTAATGAAAACTCTGTCAATCTTTGCTTCACACACAATAAATACAGCAACATTTCTTAAAATTCATCAAAATCGTTGTAGTGTAATAAAAAAATACATTTTTCCGCAACGTTAGGAACAAGTCGCTGAATATTAACTTTTTTAGCGACCAATTATCATAACTTTACAAGTAAAATGTGCCTTTAGAACACCCGCATTTATATGTATGTTCATTAAATTATGTTTTACGCCACTTACTGTAAAATGAGCTTTGCTTTTTAATAAAAAAATTAAAAACAAGGTATATGTAACCGGGAACCGTATGCTTTTTTATTAATTCGAGATCCCTTACAAGATTCTGAGGATTTGACCCATCGTATCTATTTCCTATTAACCGTCTTCAAATAATAGTTATCTCCTCTCAATACAATAGTTCGATATCCATTTTCGAACTTAGACAGTGAAATAAATTTGAATTAACATAATCCCAATTCCACTTCAGATGGAAATTATCAGATGTCATTAAGCATAAAATCTGGATCAATTAGAAAATATTCAGAAAACAAAACCGGAAATAAGCACACTGAACTGATCAGATACAAAAATAATGTTATTGCGATGTATCCTCCTAAACATATGTCCCAATTTTTATCCTTGCAACTGTTGGATCCTCAAGTATGACTCATAAAAACTGTAGGTACAATAACTTTCCTAAGAATCTGTCAACTAGCCTTTTAGGATAACGCTTCCCTTTTCTGTGAAACCAAGAACTCTCTGTAAATCACCAATAAGTAATAAAAGGGCTAACCATGAGAAAAGAAAGATAGTTGAAGAATCTGAGACTAGACGAAACTTTACTGTTGAAAAACATTAATCGATGTAAAATTTAAGTGAGTCAATTTTAAATAAGCCATTACGCCAAGTTACCAACTTTTTTAATTTAGAAAATATTTGGTTTCACTGTTATTTTGCGTTGCCTTTAAATTCGCCTCAAGGAAAACTGCTCTGTTTAACTTCGTTAATGTTCAAAGTCGTTACGTGTTGATTAAAGGAACGTATAGGGTGAGAAATTGGAGCATTTTTAATATTAACGGATGAAATCTAAATAGTTGCAACTAATGTAATTTGAAGGTACAGAGTTCAACACGTGGCAATTTACGATTCTTATAGTTCAACTTTAAGTGGGGTGTAATTAATCTCATTACCTTCGCTTGTACAGAGTCCCCTGCTCAAAGCTTTAGTCGTAAAGCAAAGAGAAAATCTGACCATGTGTTACTGTTTCACATTACAGAAGAGCCATTTTGTAATATAATTTAAAAAGTTTCATTTCCTTCGAGTGACATTATATCCACGAGTATGTTTATGATAGAAATAAAACACTATACAGGTTAAGTTTTGGAAAAATCCAATGGACTTTCCTTAAAAAACTTTTTCTAATTTTATTATGTTGGCCCGTTATTTTTCGTTCTATAGCTAATTGTACACTAGCGCGTCTTTATTTACAATTTGTCCAGAGAGAGATGCAACTAAAAGCGCAACACTCACTTTCATTTCCGGTGCGCATTTCTTATAATTGCATATAGTATACAGGGTGTCTTAAATTGAGTAGGATAACATGGCTATCTTTGTTATTTTTATACTTACAGATTCGGTTAAATTGGCAGTTGTGTAATTTTTGATGCTGCTGGATATGCCGATGCGATATTTTGAAAAAAATAATTCGTTTCGGAGATAATTGGATTGTTACGTCACTCGATAGAGAAAAAATTATAAAACCAGTGATGCCCAGTAAACACTTTCCTCGAAGTTTAAAATGTATTTCTTATGGAAATAATTCCATGGCTGATTATGATTGAAACGTAAAAATCCAATATGGCGCCCATTTAAAATAAGGACGTTGATGTCAATATCTCGAAAACCGCCATTAAAAAAATATTTTTTTTCTATATTCCTTGCAACTTTTATTTGAAACTTTTTTCGATAGCTCTCTTTGTTGCTAAAATATTTGAACTTTTTAAAAATTTGTAAAATTTGTTTCAGAGAGAAGCTTTGGCACTAATTTTTTGTGTCAAAATATATGGAGGGCATTTTATACTAGTTTCCGATCATCTACTATTGAAACTTCTTTTTAATCCAGAAAGAAATATATGTGTAATGTCAGCTTCCATAATAATTAGGTGGAATGTTATATTATCAGCTTATGACTATTCGATCGAGTACGGAAAAGGATCCGAGTTGGTAGAAGCTGATATGTTGTTCAGATTAGCATTGAAAGAAAAGACTGACATAGATAGTGCAATAAACTCATTTAGTTTAACAGATAATTTTCCAGTACCTTCGACAGATATTGCAAGTTGTTGGAGAAAGGATCCTCTGTTTGTTCGATTGATCGACTATATCAAAACTGGGTGGCCTAACAAAGTTCCTGCAGAATTATCTGAAGCGGAATGAGTTGTCTGTAAAGCAATGATGAGCAGTGTATGGTAGTCGAGTGATTGTTCCTGAAAGTCTTCGTAGAAACATTTTACAGCTTCTGCATGAAAATCTTACCGGAATTGTAAGAACAAAGATGTTAGCTCGTTCCCTCTTTTGGTGGCCTGATTTAAATCAGGATATTGAGAAATCAGTAAGCAACTGTCATACGTGTCAATTGAATCAAAACAATTCAGAAAGGCACTTGTTGTCTTGGGCGAAACGTGAAAATCCTTTAGAACGTATGAATATAGATTTATTTTATAAGAATGGTAACACTTTTTTACTAATCATTAATACAAAATTGGAGGTTGTCTATAGAAGATCAACTGTACATTTTCTGTTTAGTTATCGTAACACCCCTTGTTCCATGACTGGGGCGAGAGTCCTAATGAGGTTTTTTTTTAAAATATTGGGTTATTGGATTTATTGAAATCGGAATTGGGTACCCAAAATGTGCCTGAAACTCTAAATGTAGATAGTATTCCAGTTGCATTTGCTATGGGAGTAGTAATTTTAGTGGGCAGATTAGGACCTCTTTATAAAGATAAATGGATTGTAGGAAAAATAATCGAGCAAATTAGCCCAGTTAGGTACTTACTTGGTAAATGCAGACAATAAAATTATGTAGAAATATCTAGGTTCTATGTTTATATACATATCACTTCCCAAGAAACACTAACTTTCGTAATTATGTAGTTCGTGAATCAGTCAATAATATGGCGGAAGAAATCTACCTACACCTGATCGGCCGAGCCGAAAGGGATTTTTAGTTGTAATTGTATTATACAAACAACGTTTGGATGTGCTTTCGAAATTCTCTGACAGGTAATAAAAATATACTTTGCCCTGTAAGTGCATGCTCAAAGGCACAAAATAATAATAATAATTTTTTTAAATAAATTAAGTTATAACTTCGTCTGTTTTTTCCTCGGTTTTTTCTACACACGGTTTCTCGCTATGTAAAATGTTTCATATTTAAGGGTGTCGTTAAAAACTGTCTTTATTTAAACACGTCCTCCGAGAAACGCGTGTTAAAAATTACTCAAGTGTGAGCTTTTATACGAACTTTACTTAAAATTTGAATTGTTCCTCTACTACGGGCTTATCTGTCTGCTTTATATACTTTCCCATGACTTTAACGAGAAATGCTCCCCTATGTTGAACCATCCATTCTTTTGAAAACTGACCGAATATTTCTCTAACTTGTATTTCAATGTAAATCCGTTCCAGTGTGTTATTTATACTGGGATAAAAATTAAGGGAGTGATTGTAACGGCTTAATTAACCCCATTCGAAATAATGAATTTTATTCTTTTAACTAAGGCACTGGTAACTGGTATGTTACTGTACCAATTATTTTTTTGTAATTAATTAATACCACTACTAGCTCAGTAATGAATAGATTTTCAATGACTTACCTTGCGGAGGGTCCATTTTTTACCTTAACTTATAACCTGAAAATTAAAATCTCATAGCTGTGGTTTGATCATTCTCAACATTAACTTTAAGTGTAAATCTTTTATACAAAATCCCCAAAACGATCGGCTCCCATGGTTACACAATGCAAAAAAAATTCAAAATATCTTACATTTATCGACGAGTCAAAGTTTTCTCCCATTGACAGCTGTTTCTCTCCTTTTGAAAGGTGGCCAACATTCAGAAAATTGGATGGCGGAACATTTGGTGCAATATAATCGAATCTTTTGCAGCTTTTGACTCCTCGTTGAAAGTGAATGTCATAAGAATCCGGAACAAACTGGGCTTCAAGTTTCTCTTCTTTGAACTTTTATTTATTCATTGGATTAATTTACCAATGTTCCGCAGTAGGGAAGTGTAAAAAAAATTATCCTTATAACTTAATAGTCCAAGATCCCAGTGCCCCCAGACCTTACTTGTTTTCTGATGAACAAAATATGTAGGTACAATAATAGATGTAGAGTGCGGATTTATGGCATTTTGCTTACACGTTAATGTTGAATGCAGAACATAATGGTTTTGGATCTACACGTTTCATGAAAAAAGAAAGCGTTTGAGGCTATTTTTATTTTGCCTTTTTTGCTTTTTTTAACAATGATGCTTTAAATGCCTTTAAACGCTTTTTCTTGCTTTTTTTACATTTCTATACAGTGAGATTAGAATAATATCTCGCATATTAACTTAATGTGGGCAAGAATGTTGAGATTTGCATTTTTTTAATAAATAGCGCACTGTAAAAAATTAGGATCCCAAAATTTGCCACTTGACGAATCAATTAAAATCGTAGATTTTCAAAGAGACACAAATAAGATAAACGGTCCCATAGCCGATGTACTCGTAGTTCAGAAAAAATTTTGGTTTTCATATTCTTTCGAAAATCTCCAAAAGCCTAAACGGAAATTTCGTTGAAGATTTAGAAGCACATGCTACAAGCACCATTAAGCGTCTTTAAATTTGCACCAATTACCTCTGCAGATGTCGAGAGAAGCTTTTCCGTCTAGGTATAAAAATATTTTATCGGACCGAAGGCAAAATTTTTAATTGCAAATTTGGAGAAATACATAATTTTAATTGTTTTTCCGATAATTAGAGTTAGTTTCATCATAATCATGTTTTATTGAGGAATCCAGGTTTTTTTTGTGTGGGTTGATTGTGCATTTGTTTGCTTACTTTGCCTTTTTTTAACTTTTTTTGCCCGTTTTGATGCATATAATAAGCGCTTATTTTATAAAAATAAATGCATTTTTATCCGCACTAGTGTGTACCTCCTAGCTTGGGCCGACCGACGGTCAATTTTGAGGTACCAGGTGTTACCAAACGTGCGCTTTAGTGTGAGCGAGATAACTATACGTATACAGCGTGCTTTCGATATTTAATGTGTTTGGCAATAGATACTGCCGATAGTAGGTATCTGGCAGTATTAATTAATTTTTATTGTCCAAATTGTGAGCGGCGGATCGTTCTTTCCGAAATGCCGTTTGACTTGATGTAATTTGTCAGTATCTGGAGCACGTTTCACGCACATTATTAAATCACGCGTACTGAGGAACGCCAATATATTCAATTCCCATTGCGCATTTTAACTCTCGATACAATACTCACAACACCTGTTCTGGGCCCATAACCTGATGTAATAGCCGATCTAAACCGAGATGTATCAAGAATGTATTTGTAACGGGCGATGAAAAATGAGTGTTTTGTCGAGTCGCCTTTGGAAGTTCAAGTTAAGTACGATCCCATATGTAAACAAAAATTCGAAAGGTGACTCGACAGCAACTCATTTTTGATCGCATAGTATGTACACTTTATATCCAATATACTTTCTATTCATTTCTATTTCTTATTTTTTTATCAAGAGAAGGAACTTTTCCTTTTTCCAAGTTCCTTATTCGCACTATGTTAAATATTCCTTCCCTCAATGCCATTGCTCTTTCCCAATGATATTTTAGATTTTAGGTCTTTGGTGTATATTGCATTTGTTTTAGTTACGCTTTGACTCCGACCGTTATAAAAAAAAGTATTTTGACCAGCACTACGAACATACTCTCCCAAGTGACTTGGTCTTTGTCTTTTATTTGGTAAATGCACTACTGTACATTGATCAACCCTGATTCTTATTTAAAAATCAGACTTGATTAGCGATGCACAAAGCGCTTACCTATTCACCGATTTTGTTTGGCAACGATCCTGTGTAAACAAAGGTAATTTGTTCCGCTTGACTTTACTTTTCGTGAAATCTTTTCCTAGCCACACAAATTTGACATGTATTTCTCTCTCTCGTATGCAAAAATTAATAGTAACTTTATTGATCATAATTTGCGTTATCCAACCCCTAATTTGAGGGTTAACTAAAAATTCACAGCCGACTGTAAAATTGCAATTTCAGTAATTACTACATTTTTATGCCCTATTCCGTCAGCGTTGTCGGTATTTCGCGCATTAATTACTTGCAAACCGATCATTGTTTCATTGAGCTTGCAATTTGGCGTGATCGTTGATGTTTTTTACTGTTCGTGTCGTCTATTGGAGGGTCCCCTCACGCAACGGGAACCGGTAATTGAGAGAATTTAATTATCTATTTATCCGGACTCTACAAATTTTGTCTTTTATTGATCCCGTAAAATAATTTAACGATTGCCTTGTTAAGTTCGCAAATGAACGACAATTAATGAATTTATGTTGTTACCTTTTGGTTTTGAGGGTGAATACTGTATAAAATGAGACGAACGAAACTTGAAGTTCCAGGGTGACTTTTTCGCCATTGCATTTTTTTTAGCAGACATGATGTAGTAAAGTAGTAGAAAAGACCCACAGAAAAATTCCGGGTCCAGTGTGTTTTTATTGAATCGGGTTGAATTTTTGCATACTGCGTAGTACCAAAGTGTATACTCTTTGATAGTACTATGCGATCAAAAATGAGACGTCGAGTCACCTTTGGAATTTTTGTTTGCATGGGAAATCGCACTTGAACTTCCAAAGGCGATTCGACATCACTTGATTTTTGATCGCCCTTTATGTACCTGATTAGAATGAATCCCATTTCTGTTTCATGGGATAGTTTTTAATTACCAAGTATAGATCTTGTTTGGTTAATTTGTTGTTGACAATTCCTCCCTTTCAAGATCTACCTTGGCCAACCTGTCTGCTTCTTCATTTCCCGGAATGTTACTATGCCTATTCACCCACTGAAATTCCCCATTTATAGATTTGGCTGTAAGGTTTCGTAACACGATCAGAATATCTATAATAACAGGGTTGGATTTGCCCTTGCATATATTTGCATTTATTGCCTGAAGCGCGCTGTGAGAGTCCGTGAAGATCACCACTTTATTGCAGAGTTGGGGGAGGCATCTTTTAGTGCTTCATGGGTTGCCCTCTGGATTCTGCATGGTAGACAGACGACATCTTATTTAATTTTTCTGCGTCTTTATTGTATTTATATCCTGGGTGCCAACGAATCAGAGACAAGCCAATTTCTATAGTATTAGGTGTATCAAAATGAGATTTGGTACAGGTAAATGGTACGTGAAGAGGACTGTTTTCGCATATTTTTCTCTTTTCGCTCACTTCCGGTTTCACCGGAAATGGTCCATGTTTTGAATTTGTAAATTGAACACCCTGTATATTTTTATATTTTTGGCCTTCACCTTCATGAGGAACTCTCAAAACAGTCCAAAATCAAAACACCATCATCTGTTTGGTTCGGAGGAGATTTCTCCTTAATTTTTTTAAACAAGGTTGTCTTAGGTTTTATCTGTATGCAAGCAATTAATTACCGATTATCGGTGGAACTGTCTTTAGAAGTTGAGTCGTATGTTAGAAGGAACCTGATGATCCTTGGTTTGCTGTCGGTTGCTCAGTGGCTAAGTTTTTTGTTTGAAAGGCATTTGCTTGCGGCATGTCCTATTAAATTGCAAGAGAAACATTTGCGAAGAAAATTCTATTGGTTTCATTATTATCCCTAACAATCACAAAAGCGTTGTGATTCTTCCTCTAAGTCGATATATACTTGTCTACGAAAGCTATACACGTGTGAAAAAAAACAGTATCCACTTAGGACCTAGATCTATTCTTGTTATTTATGGAAAAGTTTACTTAATAAACTTATATTTACGAAAGAAATAATTATTTTCTATCCATGCGTTCAGATGTCTACACTAGAAATATTACACGAGACCAGGGGATCAATAATGAGTCGTCTATTTATATAAGTAGCCCGCACTTAGATTGAATGAACCTGCTAGAAGTAAGAATAACAAAGCCGTCGATTAATAAAACGTTATTGCTCTATCTGAGTAAAATTTGCTTATAAAATTGAAATGAGGCTTATTATCTTTGTTTGGCCTATGAAAATTTTATTATTATCTACTGGGGTAATATACTATAACTTATATAAGTTATCAAAATGGTTATAACACAAGTTAGCCAGTTTAATCGTGACAGTAAAAATATGTACCTATAAAGATTTTATTGGGCTACGGTGGGGTTTGCATTATATACTTGCATTAAAGTCACCACGTCTCGTGTATTGATTCTACTAAGCGTCACAGCTGATATAAATAAACGATATGGATATACAACCGTGAGAGAAAGGGTTGCACCTTATGCGCCAATGTACTTAGGTAACATTTATGGTCGTATTACAGGCAAGTTTTCTTTTTTTTTCAACCCACTCCCGTTGCCAAGCTGGGAGCCGAATTTCACATTAGTTCCACCTGCTGTGTCCAACTCATGCTTTTTTTTGTTCCTCATTATTTCCTCGGCCATTTATGATGAGTTCAGGTGGGGTTTTTGCCCTTATCAGGTTCCACTTTTGGCAAACGAAGGGAGAGATCTCCCTCCCGGCATTGATTTGCGTTTTTAATCTTAAATTTTTTGAAGTAGCTGACAACGTTACCGTGTCTCGTTTCGTAGCCCTTTTTACATCTTCAATGAAGGTTTTAGTCCACTTGTGCTTGATAATAATTCCCATTCCGCTTGCCAAACTTCCACGGTATGTTTTCTCGCCTTTGTTTTGCTTAACTTTTTCTGGTATATATCGCCTTTTGCTCTTTGATTTACAGTCTGATGAGGGGCTTCCTTTGGATCGCTAGCGTCCTCCCCATATATGGGTCCCGTACAGTTGGCTGAACATCGCAGGGCAGGCCTTTTCTTTGTTTTTGGGCCACCCATGTTGAGGGCGCTCCTGCTCAATATCGCTATTGTATTGTCGGTTCGGTCGGTATGGTTCTTGTACACGAAGGTCTTATGTCAGTCGTAGGTAAATGATGATAGACCCTTTACTCCTGGGGGGTATTTCGCCTGGGGCGAATGGAATACTCTTAGTACACGAAGATAATGTTAGTTGTAGATAAATGATGATTGACCTTTTACTTTCCCTGGGAAATATTCCGTACCCTCCAGGCTCCCCGACATTTTTAGTACCCTTCGCACTTGCGTGAAAATGTTTGATTGAAACAGTCGTTTAGGGCTGCACATTTTAAGGGTGAACATGTAATCTTTGGATGAGGGGGGATGGAATACCCTCAATGCACGTAGGTTTTATGTCTTCGATAAACTCAACACCTGTGTTTACTTTCTGCGAAAGCACCTGCTTATCTCCAACTTATTTAGCTTTTACGCGGCGCTAACAAACTTCTTATCGCAAGACCGGATTTATAAGAGATAAACTTTTAAAATAACACAACGCAGTTACGTCCAGATGTCCCGAATATTTTTTTACGTAATTTCACTAAACAATAAAGCAAACAAAAACAAAGCGGTTGTTAAAACAAAATTAACACTTAATAATTATGGTACAAAATAACATTGACTCGGAATTCAAATAATATGATCTAAAGTCAATAGGATTCAGTTTTTTTTTAATTTTTCTCGATGGAATTCGTGCGTCAGAAAACTGTATCATAGTTATTTTCATTTACAAAACGTTTTCCCAACCTAATGGCGAAATACATCTTGTTAATATGATCTAATTCTCTCAGTCCGCTGGAATCACCTCTCATGTCTGAAACTTTTCCTAGAAGGAACTCGTTCATTGGTTTTCCCACCTTTTTACGCACGCTGCCGCACTTCGGTGTTTGCAGCTGTCATTGAAGTGGCCCTCTTGTCCGCTTTACTTATTTCTGCGGGAAAATGATTCAAATAAAGGCTCTGGTTACAGGGAGTACAGCGTTTTAAAGAACAATGGTTGACTTCGTTATTAGATTTCATATGGAACGGGCGTCAAATTAACTATTGAAAAATAGGAAGGGGTTAGTCTGGGAAGTTTTTGAAAGCATTGGGTCAGTGAATCGCGTTCGGTTGCCGAAAAAAATGTCCCAGAGCGAAGGTTCCTACTCGATTGGACATTGATCGTTAATTTCTACCGAGTTTTCCCAAAATCTTATAATTAAAAAAGGGCGAAAACAATTAATTTATGTTAAGTCTTCGTATTCAGCGCTCTTTTGTACCACATGCCCTTTAAATCAGAAAACAAAAAAGTGGGTATTAGGTTCCGGATGTCTGGCGGCGAGATGTCGCTGTAACTAGATAGCCGATCAGACCAACAGAAAAATTAAAGTCTGAACATTAATATAATAATGGTGTGCATCTAAAGATGGGTAATTCGACTAACATAACGTAACCGTAGGACTATGCACTTCTGGTATCAAATTATACGATACGTAATACAATGTATTTGTAGCATGAATATTAATAGCAATCTAATTAGCAATTCACCCCCAGATTTAGATGCTAATATCAAGTTATATTCATTACGGGTAATGGAATATATCTTTTGATCGTCACTGAACAACCTGACAATTATGTGAGTATTTTAACCGGGTGCAAATTTCTATTTAACCGCAGAACTGCCTTTTTATTCTGGATATAGAATTACCTACTCGACACCCTAAAATTGTAATTTACGCGTAATATTGAAGAGAAACTCAAATTTCTGTAGTAATATGATAAAGACACTACAAAACACAGCTTCCGCCTGTTAATGGCTTCCTTCGAATTTATGCTGTGAAATTTTTCTCGTTTGCGCTCAGCAACAAGTGGGCGTCAAGACGCGAATAAAGGGCAATTATCTTTAAACGCAATTTTTGTTCTAAAGTAAAACTGTTTTTTTTTAGTCTAGGCCGCAAAAATTGAAATTGCTAGTTGGGGAATTTTAATATTTTCCACATTCTCAATATTGAAATAAACGTGGGAAGCGAGAGTGGTTAGGTTCTGATGAGTGTCACTTTATTCTCAAATTTCGTCGAGGGATTACATTGCCATTCTACTGTGTGATATTCGATATCAGAGAATTGTAAAATCGTAAAGTGTGTTAATATTTTAGATGTTGGTACGAGTTGCGCACTTTTAGTGTCACCTTTCGATTGCCGTTGTGATTGGTTCGGTTATTGCTAATGAATAAAATCACGAAACGCTGTAGGAACAAAGAAATTTAATTTTTCGTCGGTGTTTGCTTTCGTTATTTGTAAACATTAGTTGTCAATACAGGTTGAAACGACTACTAATTTGCACTTTTTTTCAATTTGTTGTACTAATATTGCTTTATATATCGAGTGGAAATGCAGAATTTGCGTTATGGAAACTACTTTCATTTAAAACATGCCAACTAGATATTCCTTTTTTTTTCTACAAGTCCTCTTCCAGCTTTAATATTAATAAAAACAAAAAAATATATTTACAAAATGAAAGCGTTTCGACAGCAAATTAGAAGTTTTTTGAAACGCGTTCAATAATCTGAAGGATATTTAAAAAATATTTAAATAACCTTGGAAGATCTTTATTAAAGATAGGTACATGGTTCTTTGAAGAATTTACGCAGAATTAATGAACTAAAGGACCTGCCAGGAAAAACAATGAAAAACAATTGATGTTAAGATATACAGGACGTTGCTTTTCAAAAATACCAACTAAGGGTCAAAATCATTTGATTCAAAGGAACCTCGCCCTTGAAATTGCTGCTTCGAATTTTTTTTAAGGAGTTTCCTTAGAAGAAAATATTCCGGAGGTCTGGGTCGAGTATTTGGGGCGAATATGACGGATGTGAATATTCTGTTTACCTGTGAACTTTGTTTGCTTGTGGCAAAACACACTCAATTTTTCTATAAAGTGTAACAGAATCTTCAATATTTTCAGAACAGTGCGAAAGATTTGTCGTGAAAATAATATATTCAATTGACGACAAGAATGTGTTCATTTTATGTAAAAATGGGAATGAAATAAGATAAGATAAAGTGTTATTGTCGCCATATAAAAGCAAATCCATGGGTATATTTAAGCAGTCCACTATTAATAGTATCGGTATTCAAAATGAATGCGATTATCGCAGTTTATCCATATATATAAGTATATATATGAGTTTATCTAACAGTTTGTTTAATTTTATTACCTTTTTTAACAAATGCGTCCCGGAAAGTATTTGAAAATCTTGATCCCGGTCTGGTGAGTATAATAATTTCTACCGTTATTTTCCTTTAACACGTTTTGCAGAGATCAAAAATACCTGACCAAGTTATTAGAATTTGGGAGCGCATGATGGCGCCAAATAACGAATATTGCGTACAAGAAAGCGGAATTAATCCGAACCGCGTACGAGACATCTTCGAAAAAATGGATATGTCAATTGATCGTCTTGACTGTTTCGCAAGATGTCATTATCAGAGATTGGGATTTGTGGATTTTGAGGAAAAATTTTATCCAAAAGTAATGGCGAGCACAATTCATCGTTTGTCTGAGGGAATAGCCGAACACTGCATACATAAATTTAAGCAGGAAAAAAATTTTTGTCAAAGAGTACTTTTAATAGTTAAATGCAATCTTAATTTAATTGCTAAGCAGTATTAATGAAATTCATGAATGCGTTATTAGTATTACTTATTGCCGTTTAAACGTTATTCTATCCAGTTTTTTTAAGTTAATATACGAATGGTAATTGAATAGTAATTAGGTAAGTATTATACAACTGTGCTCCCACTTTCTCATCGAGACTCTGTGTATGTAGATATATTTGGTTTATTGCACAGAAAAGACAGTTTTGTGTAACAAGAAGAACAAAGATACGAAGAATCGCATACGATTTTCAGTAGGGGAATTTTTTTCCACTCAGCTCGTATTCGGAAACCAGACTTTTGATCCGGCTCATACTCAATAGCACTGTTCCTTGAACTCGTAGAAATCTATTGGTGAAGGTTTGATTATGACATGATTTTTTCCCGCGACTTTTCCTTAATCTACCGAGTGCGGCCGAGTACGGTATAATCATACATGATGCGACACCGCTGTCTTTTCTGCTTCAACGAAACTGTAGTTGATACCCATAACGCAACATAAGCACACAATGCTAAAAGTGTAAGACAAGTTGGGTGAGTCCGACGAGAACAAATCAAAATAACGTAGCAGGTTGTGATATTTCGTTGTATAGACTAACCATTTTTTAACTAATTTAGCTGTTAGTTTTTATTACGCGACGCATAATTTTAACATTATTCTGAACGAACCGAACGCGTTTTCTTCCACTGCCATGTGTTATTTTCGAGGTTATTTTACTCTCCCAATAGTATTCGTCCCGTCCCGTCTGGTATTTTAAAATTGGCGTATGATACAAAGAGCATTTGTATATCGTTTCCATTTATCGATCTAAGTAAAGTTTCACAGAAGTTTATCCACCCTTGTTCTACTTGTAAAGGAACATGGTGTGATCTGTGAAACTTTGTTTTAAATCAACCGGTTAAAAATAACCGGAAAATCACATTCAACCAAAATGTATAAATAGGCCGTGAAGAAAACGTTTGTCTTAGGTCTACACAGAAAAGACAGAATTTTATGTAACAGGAAGAAAAAAACAACAAGAATAAGGAGTTATGATCTTTTTTTCAGGCAGACAGCTACTCAAAGTTTGCGAGCATTTATTGCTTTACCCATTACTGTCCAGTACTTAGAAAACTATATAGTCAATCCAGTTGAAGCAAGCCACCCTCTATAACTCATTTCCCATCGGGAGTATGTAAAAAAATTGTGAAACACGTCAACTTTGGTTTTCAGGGAGGCAAATTTCTATGTAAAAATCAACATCTTATCAGCTACCCTCTCTCTCATGTCAAAAATTTCAAATGGGAATAATAGTAGAAGTGAAACCTTGCCTTTCAAGTCTGGATCCCCAACCCTGCAAAATTTTTATCATTGCCACGAGAAGTCAATCAGAAAAAAATAATTAAATATAGTTACGAGTAGGTACAGGGTTGGATGCAGAATTGAAAATGGTTTAAATAAGGTGTCACTCGACTATTATTCCCATTTGAAATATTCAACAGTAAGTTGTTATGGGGAGGGAGTGGGCTGTCAAGGGGGTTGATTTTTACGCAGACTACGGTTAAAGTGTTTCACCATTTTTTACAGTCTCAATATGAAATGCCTTCTTAAGGGTATTAACTGGAAAAGAAAAGGAAACTATAGGTATAAAAAAGTTTGCCATTTGGCGCAGACATTCGGATGTATACCTAACGAAAAAAATGTGTCTTCAGTTACGTTTTACATTTGATCAGCGTTTCAATAAAATTGAATGTTCAGACAGAATGAAATATACTTACTTCGAACTCGTCTTTTGCGAAACAAAGGACAATGAAGTGATGAGTTTTCTGATGGAAATATACTTTCTCCAACTCAATTTTAAAATGTGTCACTGTTTAATTAGCAAAGTACAGTTTTGTACAATTCGTGATCAATTTTGTGCGGAAAAGTGGGAATCCGATGTTTTTACCATAAATAGAGTATGCTGAATCCGAATTCGTCGGAGGCCCAGCTGAATTTAACCTCCTTGGCCTCAAATTCGGCAAAACAAAATGGCGAACAAACTCTTGTTTTTAATAAATTCCGATTTTTCGTTATAACTTGAAAACTATTGTAGATAATTTGATGAAACAAATCAAAATAATAAAGCACATTACGACAATTCGAAATCAAAGATCAGAAGGAAGGCGAAATGAAACTCTCAGCAACTTTGAGTAGATTTACCTTGTTTTCCCGGGAACTCAGAAACCCTCGGAGAGAGTGCACATGCGAAGAATAGTGAAATGTGCTATGGATGCACGTCCAGATGCGCTTCCGCTTTGTGCAAGTGCAAAAGACAACCACGCGTTGCACATGTAAATGCGAATAAGAGCACTTCTGTATGAACGATAAATCTGATTCAGAAGAGGAAATTTAAGAATATAAAAACCTAAATAGCAACCGTTGGAAAATATAAAAACATATTATACGGATCATTTAAGATTTAAGTTCCTCCGAAGTTATATTAGTATACAGTACCGCATTAACAAATGGTCCAGAATTCTCGATAGACATCGAGGCACCATGAAAGATTAGTCATCAGCGATGAAGATCAAAGGTGGATGTGACGCAATCTTTTCGGGAAATATGACGCGTTTGTCATTCTAGAAAACTCGATGTGTTCGGAAGCATTCGAAAGATTTCGAGAAAGAGGGAGGTTTGTTATATAAGCAAATCGGATTGTGAGTCAAGAGTTCCAATTTCAACGCCGAAGTTCGCGCTGTTATAAATTGTGTATATGTGAGTCATAAATAATATTTTAACAGTTTTAAGATTTACTGTTAATTAAATATAAATTAATCAATTAATTTTACGTTACAGTATCAATAATGTCTTTTCATAAGTTGTTCCACATTATTAGATTACATGTTGAAAGAGAATATTTGTTGACTATAATGAAGCGAATCTTAAGGGGACGGAGCGAATTTGCTGGGGCAGGTATTCCTTAGTCCTTATATCAAGGACTAAATTATAAAGATTAAAGCATCCAGAGACCAACATTCTGAAACGAATTATCTGGAAATGCAATTATTTGCAACGTGTATTTACGTAAGATAAACAATCTAATTACTTATATAGATCAATATTGAAATGTTGCAATCAATTCATGGGGAACACATTAAGATAAAACACAGTGTTGCTAGATATAAATACAAGCTTATGACTATCAAACGCACAGTCTACTAGAAAAATGAAATTCTTCGCAGTGTATCTAGCGCTTTGTTTGGTGTTATCGCCATCTCTAACCAACGCTGAAGATCTGGATCTTGATGTTGTAAGTATAATAACTTTCAATATTATTTTCGTTCAATGTGCCTTCTTTAGGAAACTAAACTGCCTAAAGAGATAATTAAGTCTTGGGAAAACTTAATGGTTTCAAATATGGAACACTGCATAGCAGAAAGTGGAATTGATCCAAAACGCGTATCGGATATATTTGGCAAAATGGACATGTCAATTGGTCATCTTGACTGTTTTGCGGAATGTCACTATAAGAAATTGGGATTTATGGATTCTGACCACAAATTTCTTCCCAAATTAATGGCGGAAAAAATTAGTGGTTTAACGGAAGATATCGCCAAACATTGCACAAGTAAATATAAAAACGAAGAAAATGTGTGTAACAAAGTATTGTCGGTAGTTAAATGTAATATTAATAACATTGCTAAACAGTATAATTGAAATCCTAGTATGTTTTTGTTAAGGTTTACATGATACAATAAACTTATCAATTGTCAAGACGAAAACTTTTTTCTGACATTAATTATGGAAACTTCTTTCAATAAACAATTTGTAAAGTTGCATTTCGTCTCAGATCAAATAAGACAAAAGAAGAAAAACTGGAAACTTTCTTTGCACGTGAGAAAGGTTGAAAATCTGCAGCTTACCACCTAATATAGATAAAAACTCTTACAGAAACAGTATAATGCTTATGCCTTTTCGGTTTTGAATTTTTTTGGTTGAAGAGTTTTAACTGCGCCCAATTAAATCGCATTTGGGAGATCATTCACAGACGTTCTTTATTCCGGTGGATAAAATTAATGCTTTTTTGTTTTTGGATTTTGGGTAATTTATATAGTTTTCAATGTTTTAATTTGTACAGTGCTAGTGCAATGTTAAATATTGTCCATCTTGCTATTTCGATATGGCCATTTCATTTACAGAACGGGGCGTATACAGAGCTGTTAGAATTGGGTACAACTGAAAAGTAAAGTTAGAGCTTTCTCATAATGTCTCACGAATGGGTGGTTATCGTTTAAAATTTTAAGGGTTCGCAGGGGATGAGAGTTTTGAATAAAAGGAACAGCGCGAGAGCTTCAATCGCAACACCAAAACCTGTATTTCTTTTGATAGGTCTTAATGCATAGGATGGCGGAGAAGCAAGAATCTTCTGATCTCCATGACGAAGTCACATTTTTTATGCTCGTTAACCTATTTCCCGTCTCAAATAGGGTACATTGTTAGACCGCATTCCTGCTTTAGCCAAATTATATTTTTGGCCACTGAAGATAATGAAAAGATGTCATTTAAAAATTTCGTCGGTACATAGTAAGTGACCTCATTGTTTATGGAATTGCAAGGGTTTTAAGTATATTCCTGGAATCTCAACCAGCATCCATATCGTATCCATGCACGTAGTCATGGAGTGGCCAGGCTGGGTTCAGCCCAACGTAGAACGTACCTTGCACCTCTTGAAACTATGGTTAATTAATTTAATCTTTCTTTTACAAAATACGAAACAGAAATGTACCCTACTCAACATACTACATACACATTACAATTAGACTCTACCTACGTACAAAATCAAACAAGGAACCACAAAAATTACAACACTCACAATAGACAAATCCATATGTAAAAGTTGGCGTTCTTAAACAAATGTAACCTTTTAACCAGGGAAGGGGGAGTGTTTAGAGGTTCTCAAGAGATCTCTAAGGAATCCTGCAGCGATCCTTCACTAAGGCTGACACCTTCAGATTTCTATAGATCTTCCCCAAATTCTTAGAGGATCCTCTAAAATGTTTGGAACATTTTTAGAAAAATCAATAATTGGAAATAAACAAAAACTGCGCAATAAAAAGATTCGGGTATGATCATTCAAGGGTTTCCTCTAAACCTAAACGATTTTCATTAGGTTCGTTTTTATTTTCGGGCGAGTGTAATGCGCTAAATCCTCATCTACGACGAATAGGATCGGAATTTCTAATCCAGATTTGAGCATGTAAATTGTGGCTTTTCAACTCTTCCTGTTATGTCTAAGAATATACGTACCAAATTTGCTTCCAATCGGTTCAGCCGTTTAGTCGGAATTGATAGATTTTCCTTGATTCGGATTTCTGGTACGTACTTCAAAACGTCATTTTTTAACCCAATGCAAATCCTGCGGGTAGTAAAAAGGTGTGAACTCCCAAATGCGATTGAACTCTCAGACAACCAAAAAAAAATTCAAAATCGAACCGCATTTATACTGCAAAACTAAACAACTTTTATCTCTATTAGGCTCTTAATTACTATGTTATGCTGCAAATTTTCCACCCATCTTTATCACGTGCTAGGAAAGTTTCCAGTCTTTCTTCTTTTGTCTTATTTCATATGAGACGAAATGCAACTTTACAAATTGTGTTGAGAGAAGTTTGCATAATTAATGTCAGAGAAAAGGTTCATCCTGATAAGTGATAAGTTTATTGTATCATGTAAACCTTAACAAATAACAAATACATACTAGGATTTCATTTGTACTTTTTAGCAATGTTATTAATATTACATTTAACTACCGACAATACTTTGTCACACACATTTTCTTCGTTTTCATATTTACGTGTGCAATGTTTGGCGATATCTTCAGTTAAACCACTAATTTTTTCCGCCATTAATTTGGGAAGAAATTTGTGGTCAGAATCCATAAATCCCAATTTCTCATAGTGACATTTCGTAAAACAGTCAAGGTGAGCAATTGACATATCCATTTTTCCAAATATATCCGGTACTCGTTTTGGATCAATTCCACTTTCTGCTATGCAGTGTTCCATGTTTGGAACCATTAAGTTCTCCCAAGATTTAATTACCTCTTTGGGCAATTTAGATTCCTAAACAAAGCACATTGAACGAAAATAATAATTAAAGTTATTTTACCTACAGCATCAGGATCCAGATCTTCAGCGCCGGTTAGAGATGGCGATAACATCAAATAAAGCGCTAGACAAACTGCGACGAATTTCATTTTTACTACTAGTACACTGCCAACACTAGACTGCGCGTTTGGTTGTCATAAGCTTGTATTTATATCCAGCAACATTATATTTTATCTTACATCCATGAATTGATGGAAACCTTTCAATATTGATGTAGGTAATTATATGGTTTATCTTAAGTGGCTACTGGTATCAAGTAATTTGATGTGCTTATCATAATCGATCAACGCAAAGAACTTTTGATAAAATAGTAACCGTTGGACATTATAATACAAAATAAACAATTAAGGAACGTAACTCATAATGGATAGATTAACTGAACTGAAGAAGATACAAAAATCATTATAGTATTGTAAATTAACATCTATGTTTATATGGAAAATATTCCCCTGCATTTTACTTAGAGCCCAATTCGAATCTATAAATCCCAATTTCCCACAATAACGTTTTGTAAAAATTCATTAGTCAGATATTTTTGATATGTCTTTTGTCTCATTTTCACTCCTTAAAAAGAGTATTTTATGTTGTCGTTGTCGCACAGCAAATTGATTGCTCTTTTCAAATATCGTAAAAAATATAGGCCTTGCATTTGAAGAACAAAAGTTGCATCGAAAGCACATCACATAGTATGTTTTTTACAGAATCATGATTACAGATAATGGGTAACTTTAATGGCATGCTCATTAGTATTCTTTAGCAAGTGAATTAATATTGCACATAACCACTGAAAGTACTTTTTGGCAGAGATCTTCTTCCTTTTCATGTTTACGTACACATTTTTCGATTATACTTTCAGTCATCCCAGCACATTCCTTCGTTATTTTTTTTATGTCGAATTTTTGGTGGGAATCTACATATCCTAATCTTTCAAAGTGGCATCTTGCGAAACAGTCAAGACGATCAATTGACATATCCATTTTTTCAAATATATCTGGTACGCGTTTTGCATCAATTCCACTCTCTTGTATGCAATGCTCGTTGTTAGCCACCATTAAGCCCTCCCAGGATCTTATTATATCATCGGGTATTTTTGCCCTCTAAAGAATATTGAAAATCGTGAATTGAAGTTTTTATACTTACGACGCCGGCGTCCATCGTTTCCTTTGACTTTGGCGATGCCTGCATCAAATCAGGGCTCATTACCAAATAAATCGTTAAACATATGGCAAGAATCTTCATCTTGTTGTCACCATTGGCTAACTACATTTTTCGGGTTTATAACTGAGCAATAATGAAGAAAATGGATTGTTTATCATAATTACTTTGGCGATATTTATATTATGGACAGTTGTTTACTCATTAAAGTAAGCGATACAGATACCGCCTATGTCTTCAGCCATTCAATCTTATGAGGTACGATAAGACAAGAATTTTCCGCTCATACCGACTTAAAGCTTCAAATTTACATGGCATTTGCATCACGGAAAATCACAAAGAAAGTTACTATCGCCGATGTAGGCACACAAAATAGAAGTTTCATTATCTTCCAACTAATTTTAGCATTATTGTACTGCAGGGATAGTATAGTGATAACCCTTGAAAATATACAAGTTACCTACACGTTTATATTCTTCTGTGTAGAATACTTCCATCCGTGTAGGATCGGAAAAGAATAACCCTACCGCAGCGTGTCGTAAGAGACGACTATACAACTGCCGAATCCCTAGTGTTAGAATGTTCTGAGAAGTGTACGAAGTGTGAATGGCATGGAAGGCGCTCGACCTTGCTCAAGTTTTTTGGTTTTTTGTTTATGGTCCACCTTTTATAAGTATACCTATAGGCTGTTCCATAAAAGTCGTGTGTATGTCCACATGGTTTTAATGGCCCGCTCTATATCTTTTTGTCGTTTTTGATACATCTTAATAATAGAATTTTTGTATGGTTTTTCTTCATATTAACCGAGGCGAAAGTTGCCAGTTCGCAAGATTAATTAAAGTGGTATAAAGCTCCACCAACGAATATTTACGCGATACATTGTGGAAGGTGGAAAAACTCAGTTTCAGTGCGCGAATTCCTTGCGAAACTTTACGTAAGGGGGAGGTAAATTTAGTTCATGTGCCACTCGAAATTACCGCAGCGTGTCGTAAGAGACGACTATACAACTGCCGAATCCCTAGTGTTAGAATGTTCTGAGAAGTGTACGAAGTGTGAATGGCATGGAAGGCGCTCGACCTTGCTCAAGTTTTTTGGTTTTTTGTTTATGGTCCACCTTTTATAAGTATACCTATAGGCTGTTCCATAAAAGTCGTGTGTATGTCCACATGGTTTTAATGGCCCGCTCTATATCTTTTTGTCGTTTTTGATACATCTTAATAATAGAATTTTTGTATGGTTTTTCTTCATATTAACCGAGGCGAAAGTTGCCAGTTCGCAAGATTAATTAAAGTGGTATAAAGCTCCACCAACGAATATTTACGCGATACATTGTGGAAGGTGGAAAAACTCAGTTTCAGTGCGCGAATTCCTTGCGAAACTTTACGTAAGGGGGAGGTAAATTTAGTTCATGTGCCACTCGAAATTACAACGAAGAAAACTGTTAGTAAATTCAAATAATAGTAAAGTTCATTATTAGTGGCGCTAAAGAAAAAAGGCAGTTAGTGTAAGAGATTTCCTAAACGTTAACTCACGTTTTAATAAAGACAAAAAAAAATTGGCACAGGGTCGCGAAACCCTGCTGTAAATTGTTGAACAGAAAATTAAAATACCTTTCAAATAGGGTGCTACACGACCTCTTTTTTAATTTAAAATTTTTGAGGGGGTACTTATAATGCAGAGGGTGTGTTGGAAGAGTTTATGCTATTAACTTTAAACTTTATGAGGTCACAGTGTTGAGATCGCAACCTCCGCTGTATTTTTCAATTCAAATATGCACTAAAAGTGAAGAACAAAAATATGCAATTTGAAAATAATAGGATTAAGGTAACACCAAAAAGTGACAAGAAAAAACTTTAATCATACTAAGGCGTTTCTACACAAAAACTGTCATCGTCAGGGTACAACTAAAGGAAAACATGTTCCCTATAGTTGTTGATTGTGACAAACTGTTTATTAAAGTTTTGTGGTTTATTTTAAGTATTGATTTCCTTATTTTCCTTCCTTATTTTGAATTTTATTTCAGTAACCCACTAACCATATAAAACTACCGCGATTTTTAAAATAACTTCGGCAAAGTTGTAAATTGGTATGCTAAGTTTATGAAAAATGTAATTATTTTTATCTATCCGATTTAAATATGTTGCATATATTGATTAGGTTTCATTATCGCTCTTTCTTTGTTGTTTATTTTCGGTTCATGGAACACTTTGAGTAGTTTAACATTAATCCAATACATCAATCGCTTTTCACATTTTTCACATAAGCGCAGATTGTCGTAATCTCTACCATAATTTTTATCATGCAGCATTTAAGCCCTATTCTCGCATTATTGCGAACTTAATGCATTTTCCGCACATTAATCGACGCTTTACTTCTTCAAAAGTCCAAACTTGTTGGCAATTTATCACGTTTTCCGAGAGCGCAAAGATATTAAGCCGCGTATACACATTTCAATGTCACTCAGATTTTGATTAAAAGAATAAAAATTTATGCCATATTTAGTCACTAAATTAAGCCACTTTGGCGATGTGATAATGTCAAAGTTACGTCAAATATAAAACTGGACGGTCTATTAATATACGGACGTAAAAGTTAGGGAAAACGTGGATTAAGTGAATATACACTGTACAGTAGCGATATTTATTTTGACGTGCAATTTATTAGTCCCCTTTTTGTTACGCGCAGAACGTAATTGTCGTTAATTAGTTTAATAAATTGCATATCACGGGTCTAGAATTTAACGAAGGGATTTCAGTTATTCTAAATGTTCTGCACTTGCTCTCTAAAAGTGAACTTTTTCACTAGTCATGTACCAAATCTTAATGGCGCTTTGGAACTATCGATTGCATTCTCAAATTGAAACCAATGCTTATAATTTCAACAATAATGCTGTTTTAAACTAATTACCCTGAACAGACTCAAATCACAACTTAAAAGAATTTGGCTATTCGTTGAAAAGTTGGGGACGTTCAATTTTCAAAATATCAGAGCTTTCATTTCAAGAATAGCCACTTGATTACTATTTTCTAATACCCTGTGCAGCTGGTCTATTTTCGTTGGAAATTACAATAGCTCTATGGTATAATTGATTGGTTGCAAAAAAGTTCCGCAAGGTTACCTACCCTAAAATAAGTGAAGCAAAACCACCAAGAAACCGCGATCATAACAGCAACGTTAAATTGCGTAAACCCTTTGCTGAAGCTTTAATGGGTAGATTTGATGAAATATATCAACCAAATTAAGTTGAAATTGATTTTTGTTATTATATTAATCAGAAATGTCGTACGGGGGAAAAAGTACAAAGTTAAATTAATTTGCCATGCAGAACAATATAAGAAAGTTGTCTGTTTTTGACAATTATATTTTAAGACGCGTCTTTCACTGCATTAATTAAGTTTTGTAACTTTTTCGGGCTGTTTTTGCTTCTCTCTTTAGTTGTCAAATTACTTAATATAATTTACTCTTTAGTGAAAGGATTATTGCATCATTCGATTATGTCTAACGTAACATGACAATGCGTTAAGCGTCGAACTGCCCATTATTCAAATTTCAAGCTTTACGCTACCAACTAGAACTTGGATTAAGCTTTTATAGTTTGGTTTGGTCTATCAAAACCTCACGATTCCTGGTTCTGCTTTCATGTTCCGGGCGAGGTTCCGGGTTTCACTTTGTTGGCGGCAGATTTCAAAGTTCCCATCTAAGGTTGCAAGTTCTACCGTGACGAAGGTGCCCCTTTTTGTAACTACAAAATCGCATTTGAGTTTTTTTTAATCTTTGCAAATAACCAAGATATCACTGAAAAACTGAAAAAGTCAAATTTCGTTTTCATTCTCCTTATCTTAAACGGTCGAAAATGGACCGTTTGCACCTTTTATGCGCCCTTTTTTAGGGAAAATCCGAATCTGTTATCAGAATGTTTATAACAGTTAGATGTAGTCGTTTCTTATTTCTTATGGGCTCCATATTGGATTATTTTACGGAATGAAATATAGGACAAAAAAGAAATTAATTTGAATCCATCGCCGTCATAGCCATGTTGATTCAGCAAAATTTGATTTTGAAATTTTTCTTGTAAATTGATGTAAAAGTATTTAGTGTGGCACGTCCTTATTCCGTAAAAATGCAATATGGCGTCATTATTATTCCTCAAATTTGGCATAAAAAAGGAAGTTAATTAAAAAAAATAAAATCGAAGAATTTTTGTATTGCAAATGGGCATAAAGTATCGGACGTAATCCATGAATGTTTAAAGCATTGTTCAAAAAATAAAATGCGAATCTTACGAACATTTTCCGTCCGTCCGTCAGTGTGAGGGTTGAGATCTCCGCACAACGAAGTCCCAGAAACCTCGTTTATGTCTCGTTTCATAGACTTAGGGTCCCCAGCAAATTTTTGCCTAACCACTTCGGGATGATGCCCAAATTTGACGAAGTTATTCTCTAATTTCGTCGGGAAACCTTGATGTCCAGGAACCCGACTTTGTAGTCTTCCTTCCTTTTTGATCAAGTTGACGAGTAAAATCTTTATTTAAGCGCCAATTCCATCGGGGAAACTAAAAAACAAATTGCTTTTGTGCTAAGGAACTAAATTTTGTGCTCTTCCTGTTATATTTCGGTAGAACTCTTATCTTCATTTATTGAATAATATGTCGTCGTCGCGGAAACTATAAAATGCATTGGTTTGATGCAAAAATACAACCACCAGTTTTGCGCAATATAAATTATTTATCACAACCTATATATTCTTTAATTTTAACCATGAAAACCCTGTGTTTAAATAGTAGACCATCATAACCAATAAAATAACTGACGGTAGAAACACGTCATTTAAAAATTTTGAAAAATATGATATAATGTATAATTATATAAAAAATGTAGTCACGAATCACGAAAAAGAATGCAAAAAATTGATGTTAAAATATACAGAGTGTTACATCTAAAAATATCAACAGTAAAGCGGCAAATCTCAGAATCGGTGGCCTACAATTTTTTTTACTACGCCACTGGATTCTATGTAAAACTATCTAAAATAAGCAGTTTTTACCACCCGCACGTTAATAAGGGAGGTATTGCATTGGGGTAAAAAAATGACCCCCCCCTCGCTTTTTTTTACTGAAATACACGTTTGGAAGTACCAGGAATCCGAATCAAACAAAATCTCGATGATGTCGGTCCGTCTGTATTCTCATTTCCGGGTAAACTATACGTAGGTAGATTGATTCTAGTATTAACAGTTTCATTGAAAAGTGGCGCGGGGTCAGGAAAGCCGCAAATATACACTGCGAAGATGCAATTTAATCTGGATATATACGTTCTTAACTTACTTTTAATTGCAACTCTAATTTTTAACCAATATTTTGTGAATATGGTTAAAATATAAGATAAACATGTACTTCAATTTGTTTATTATTGCAAATGGCGAATGTGACAATTTATTATCATTTTTTACGATATTATCGTTTTGTGTCATATCGACCCGTTTCCTTTTAACACCACTATTTCGCAAATCGCTTAAAAACACATCACGTTAGAAGAGGCGCCTAGGTATACGTGGTTATTCGGAGTCCGTCCTAAAAACAGGAGCTTTTTATATATATAGATATAATACTGCATCGAACGAACTCACTTTCCCTTCAATGGTCTAATCCCTTGTGGGAATGTTATATAAAAAGACAATGAGAATGTTAGCATTCTATTACAGTTAAAGCGCTCAATGGGCATGTTTGTGTGCATTTAACTGGTAATTCAATAAAAAATTTAGCATTATCAAAGATCTTGTGAGAATATCAGGAAGAAAAATGTTCATTGTTCGTAGCAAGCTTAAAGTGCCAAAGGCCTCTTTAAGATGCCACAAAATTGAGAGATTTATAGCATTATTTTATCATGCATCTGTATCTTACACTTCAAAACTTTAACGCAACATCATCTTTGCCTAGATAGCGGTGTAATTACTGATGCGCCTCTCGTAATTCAAGTTTATTTTAACTTTAGTTTTAATTTCAAATTAGTATGAGATTTGAAATAAGTATTTCGGTGTCTACTCCAAGAACAATAACATTATTTGTTACAGATGGCACCTATGATAATTAATTTTCTTAAATTTCGGATTTAAAATTGGAATTTGAAATTCTATAAAACTTGAATTTTCTTAGATTCTACATCAATTGAATAAACAAAATTCTCCACCGCTAAAAGTGTTTTTTGTGCAGCAATTACATTATCTACCGGCATCCCAGTTTTAGAAATTTCCGAGAATTTTACAATTAGTGAAATGCATGCCGTAGGTAAACAGAATTTGTTCTATACATTGCATCATCGGGTTTTCTAAAAGGGATACTAAATTACTGGTGTTTAAGTTGAACTCAGTTAGTCGGCATTTGTGCTGTTGAACCCTCTGTAACAATAAAATAAAGTAAAAAATATACTTCAAACAGTCACATGCTTTAATTGCTATACCCACGCGGATTAAAAGTCAAAAGTGGAAAAAATTCCATTTGCGCTTTTAAAAGGTCATTGTAAAATGTCAGGATTGAAACCTAACCTGAATTCCGCAGAAGAAACTTTTTGGGTAACCCGCCAACGTTCCTGGTTTTTCTTTCTCTTCGCTCCACAACCTTCGAAGTTGGAAACAAGGGTTGAGGTTTATTCAGAACAATGAACCCACAATTTCAGCTTCGCATTTTCACAAATAGGGATAAGACATGGGCGGGTTACCGAAAATGCGCTCATTGGCTTAAATTAGTTATTTGCAACCCACAGATTCGATTTGTATCGATCTTTTTTTACAAATTTTTTGAAACATTAAGTGCTAATATTCGTTCTTAAGGCGTAGAAGGGAAATATGTTGTTGTGTAAACAACGTCATGCAGACGTTGTAAACCCCAAAAATAATGACGGGACACCCTGTATATGACAATATTTCAATTTATTAAATCTGATGGATTATTTACGAAATAAGCACAGAGCTGGTTTATTGCATTTGAATTTGTGCTTCAGTGGCTATTTTTCCGTTTGGAATGGTTTGTAATTGCGTAACTGTGGTTTAAATCGTATTGGTTTTGTAAATTGTTTATTTAGATCTATGTATTTAATTGTGAAACGTGAAATTGCGCCTTAAAATGTAGGGACATCAGGTCGCTTGCGAAAAAGACGACTGACGAAATTTAATTAACGCACGTGTTCGTATTGCTGCAGGTATTTTACGATGTGCGCTTTATTTTGGCGTAAGTGGGGACGCGTTGCTTCGAAGCTGTGATTATATAATCTGATTGTGATTGGCGCTTGATTTAAAAAATCCTGAAGAGGGAGTTTACCTTATGGTGGTTTCTTAAATACTGGTATCAACGTAAATATGCAGCTGTACGACTGCCCATTTTTTGCGACGTTTAAAGACCCTGTTTATCTGTTTACACTAAATCTCGGGCAGTCATCTTTTCGGTTCGAATTAAATATGTGCAGAAGGTTTTGAGTCTGTTTGTTCAAACTTTTTAAATGCGCAGAAGTTATAGTCTAAGAGCTAGCGAATCATTCGCCTAACCCATTTCCCACAAACCTAGAAAATTTGATACTTTATTATCAGTCATTTAAGAAAATAGCGTGCTGGCACGTATCTCGCGGTTGCGTCATCCTTGAAATGTTTGAAATTTACAATTTTTGATTAGCGAAAACTTAAACATGAAACTAGGTCTACTTTAGCAATCATTTTGGATCATCAAAAGAACCCAAAATTTGATTGAGGAAACGGTTAAATGCATTGATACAGAAAAATAAAATTGGCTCTGTTGTAAACCACGGTTAACCCTTTGGGTCATTATTTATGTACACTATAGAAAACAAGTTGTAAATCAGCATATACATGATTAAAGCGAATTTTCGGTAATACAGATCAGTATTTTATTAGCAAAATTTAACATTATCAATTTCACGAGTAATCTAACTCAGACTAGAGCTTGCACATTTATACTATAATCTCGACTATAATAGAAAGCTTTTAGTGAAAATTTGAAGTTTCTAGCTATTGTAATTGCCGAGATCTCAGCCGGACAGCCAGCCAGCCAGGCACAACTAATATAATAGCGTTTTTTCTTTTCAAAAATGGGTTTTCAGAAATGGAAAATGGGAAATGTCTTTTTGGTTATAAAACTTCATTTCTTTAATAAGGCATTAGCAACATCTAAAAAAAACTCCAAAGGCTGCCATTTTGTCATCTTAAAGATACGATACAGATTTTTCAAAAATAGCTATTCTTCAATTTCGACAAAGTTAGGCACACGCGTTAGGTACATCGCGAGAACACAAAACAAAAAGTGCGGCGAAAAACTATTTTGGTGGGCAAATTTTCAGATTTAAATTATCGATGAGAACCTGAATACTTTTAGGTAACGGTTTGTCTGTAACAGCCTGTACACCGTCAAATCGTTGACGGGGCAAATAAAATCTAATTTATCATTATTATACTGGGTGAAGATTTTGTCTGGAACACAGAATTATAAAAAGTTTTCTACTAATCTACGTACTTGTGATCAGTGACGTACTTCCGCATGGTCAAGGGGGGCTTATTTTTCTTTAAGGGCTTTAATTCTTTAATCACCAATCACTAGTTCTCGTGACACATTCTTAAAGAATACACTTTTTTGGATATAGTAGCATAAAAAAACGTATTATATTACATAATCAAAATAGAGAAAACTCAAATTAAGGAAGCGGTTGTGATAAATAATTTTATTATTTCACTAGTGTGCGTGGAAAAAATCAATAGAATTGTGTTAATTATCTGAAAGCAATTTATTGCATTAAAGATCACTAACAAATGCTTAAAAATTATTTATAGTGGCGTGCGTTTACCGAGGCGCCTAGTGAACTAAGAGGGTCACTTTTTTTTACTGGAGTTTCGTGAGGTGTTATTAAAGAATGAATCAGAAATCACTTAATCAAAATAGTACAATTATGAAATGAATTAACAAACTAGCTTCCTTAATTTGAGTTTTAATTTGAATTTTATTATGTAATATGATAAGTTTTTTATGTACCATGTAATGAAAACTAGTGGTTGGTATTTTAAAAAAATGCTCCTTGGACTATGCAGAAGTACGCCACTGACCACAAATTGTAAGTATTTAGATTGGTAGCAAACTTTTTTATAGTTTTGGCTACCATAAAAATCATCTTTAAAAAAATGTTGTTTTGAAGATGTATTCAGTGTTCCAGACAACATCTTCACCCTGTATATTAGGGAATAATCATACAAATGGAAAGTTTGTTTTTCTTCTTTCTGTTTAAACGAGACGGTAATAAATGTGGTACACATGACTGATATTCTCCACTGCATAATCAGAAGAGTTAAACTTTGCATACAATGATTAGGGGGTGAAATATTTGTTCTTGGTTTTGGGGGCGGGTATTTATTGGGAAAAATCGATGGTAAATGACTAGTAGGTTGACTTGACATATACGTACCTATTTCTGGTTTTTGGTGGGAAAAGAAGTGTATAAAAGGTGAGAAAAAATTGTCGAATTTGATAGAAAATGACGGAATAATCGTCGGAAGGGGACTTCAAAAATTAAAAAAAATTATGTACACTCAGAGGAATTAACAACACAAAATGACAAGTGAGTTTTTGGTGTTGGCGAAACAGTGGAGAAAGGCGAATTTAAAAGGTACTGCGAGCTAAGAAGAGTTAAAATTGATGGAAAATGGCTAGTGAGTGGTAGTGAAAGAAGTGGAAAAAGGCACTTTTAAAAGTGAAAAAAAATATTGTGTGTAAACATAGATATTTTATTCGAACTATAACAAAAATATAAAATATAAAACGATCTATTAGTGCTGCTAATAAATGATACGTTGCCGATGCAACTTCGTCCACCACCAGAAATAGTGTGTTAGTACAAAAATTAAAATCTCATTATGTCAATATTGGAAACAATCTCAAGAGGAATGGAAACGTGTAGTTTGAATTTCGCCTTGCACTTTAAGGAAAACAATAAAATGTGTTATATTTCCATTCCTTTCCGTTCTACATCGAAATTTAATGACATTTGCACAACGCTCAACAAGTGTGAGAGAAATTCTAAACTCTATAATAGAGCTGCACTGTCGGTACACAATTAGCTACACTAAAATATGAGTGACAGAAAACTCACCTGGTAATCTTCGTAACGTTCGACTGCTACAACAAACCGACAATGAGAGGAAACCGTTGACGAGGGCACTTCACGAAGACCACTCCATGAAGAAGTTCGCACCAGGTTTTATACCACCTGGAGTGCAAAGCGCAGCCTCCACGCCGCCTCTCATGCTGTCGAGGGCGGCGTGCTTATCTTACCACTAAATGTGATTTACCTCATTTTGATTTTGCCATTATTTAATTATCTCTTTTAGCTCTAATTAGTACATGGAACAGAAACGCTGCGTGCTCTCGCTAGCCATCGTAATTACTATACTAAAATTTCAAATTGTGCGTTGTTTTCCACTTTTGCAACTTTATCGTCGGTTTCGTGTTGTCAAGTAGTGCTTTTGAGAGAATTAATTACCTACAACATCGTATTCAAATATCTATCCTATCGGGCAATTAATCGAACAGGAACTGTAAGTGATTTGGCGATTCCTGATTAAACTCTGCCCCCTGGGGAACATGCTGAAATATGAATGCTTATAACCAATACCCTATTTTTAGCGCTTTTACTTTGTGAGTAAAATGTATCTACTTACTTGTGTCTATTTAGTAAATTGAGAAACTTTTGCGAATTCCAAACGATAGGTATACGATTATTTTTTGGACGCGATAAATTCGCCCCCATGAGAAAATACGATAAAACATTCTTTTCTATTCCCGAAGAAGGTAATTGAACACATGACTGAAGATATTTCATTTTTTTCTGAACATGAATTTGAACTGCGGTGAATTTTCTGTGGGATAATTCCAGAACTTTTTAGGGTAACAGTCAGGTCCAAATTAAATTGTTTTTGGAACGCAGCCTAAAAATCTATCTTCTAGGAAAATCTTAAAATGACTTACTGCAATAGTTTCTTCTCGTGAAGCATTTCTAGCCGCCGTAACGGCCATTTTAATACTGAACTGCTTCTTATATTAAAATATATAATAGGCTTTTGCCCTTTCTAAATTGATTTTGTATTTCAGTTATAATTGCACAAGAGGTTTGTATTTTACCGAGTAAATTTGGGTTGTTTAGGTAATGAAAGTCTGTTGCCTAGCAATTAGACGAGAAAAACTGTCAAGTAATAAAAATGAAACACCGAAGCTGGAGCATTTTTAGGTTGACAGTTTTTCGAGTTCAATTGCTAAAAGGAAACAGATCTGAATTGCAACAACCCAAATTTACTCGGTTTAAATACAAACCTCGAGTGTAATTCGGCAGGACAATTTAACGAACAAGAAATTCACCAAATTAATCAATTATTGACAGACGTCAAACTAGTCATATGGGAAAGGATAATGCGATAATTGGTTCGAAAATGAATAAGTGAAAAAACCACTAGTGCATTTGTCGCTGGAAAAGTTGCAGGTAACTTTTGCCGCTGTCAAAGTGACAATTGCACTGCGGCTTATGCGATTTTTTTTACATGAGTTGAATTGTCAAATGAAAATGCGAAGATTTTATTTTAAGCACGTGGCAATTATAGAGAATACATTTTTAATGTCTTAAGAGTAAACAACCTTCGAAATTTTCTCCGTAGCGCACACTATTGAACTAAACACCTTGCGGCATTCATCCTTCTCGTCCAAATACTTGGTATAGCAATCATCGGCAATTTCCTTCGTCATTCCTTTTATTTGTTCCAAAATTAGTTCGATTCGAAAGTTTCCATTTTTCGGTTCGTAGAATCCTAGACCCTCAAAGAGACACTTAGCGTAACACTGATGGATTTTTAGAGTCGGATAGACTTTTCTGGAAATGGTCCCGACTACTTCCTCTCGCTTGACATTAACCTCAGTTACACATTTTTCCTCGTAAGGCCGTACCATGGCTTCCCATGCTTCTACTAGGTCATCATCGGCATTAAAATGCTACAAAAAATTACGCAATCGAAAAGGCTATGACAGTATAGACTTACAAAGTGTCCAAAAATTGAGCAGAAGAACGTGAACAAAATTATTAACTTCATTGTGAGCGCAGATGTAAAATATTGAACTGTGACTTTTCTAAGATAAGTCTCAATACTGCTTTACCAAGCTTTTTTGATCTCTTGATGATCTGTTAGATTTTGCATTTGGCTGACACCATACAATTTTTAATAAATTATAATGCAGGGTGCATTATATGTTGAACACACTTATCGCAATTTTTTATACTTGTATTTATGATAACCTAATAATAATCATTGACCGACCGCCTGCAAATGCGCTTAAAGAGATTGTTTTTTAATCTCTTTAACTTGTATTTAACAATTCTGATTGACACAAGATTAACGACACGCGTACGAATAATAATAAAAACAGTAATACCTAACAGACCCCCCTCCCCAACACCTTATATTTCGGGGATTACTAAAATGATCATTCACTACACTCTCCCCCACTTTCTTCATGCTGGAGGATGTACTCTTCCAGGTGCATTGGCTTTTGGTGACGTTTGGTAGGTCCGCTAGACTCAAGAGGACCAATCTGATCTGGCTGATCCGACTGAAGCTCTTGTTGAACTTGACCTGCTTATAGAAAAGTTTTCTGTGAAGATTCACTGTTAGACGGCGCCGACGGTTGGGCGGAAACGGTTCAAAATTAATTCCTGTCGTTTGTCAAGCGAACGATGAGGGTTCAAAAACTGCTTATCCTTATCCTATCCTGTTGTTCTTGGAACATCAGAGTGTTTGTTTTCGATTTTTTTAGCATACCTTTGTAACGTGACCGCAGGAGATGCACTTCGAGGCAATGACGTGATCTATGATTTGCTTGGCCACATTTGAGACATAGACCAATGAACTTCTGAACTTATGAGACTGGGAACGTTGACGTGGCTGAGGGCAAGTTTTTATATGAGATTGCCTAAAGATTTTTACCGTTTCATCATATACATATGTACTTCTGAGACACACTAGAACTAAACCAAAAACACTTGAAAGGACTCTAAGGGATTCTTGATGACTTTGAGGTTGAGCTGAGGTTGTAAACTATCTTCGATTCCTAAAGGCGCTTAAAGGCTTTAAAAACACATCAAACTTTTTAAAGGGTTTTGGGAAGTACAAGTCCTTTTCGGAGTCTTAGAGTATTTGGAGGTTCGTGGAGAGTTTACACTAGACTTTAAGGACCGTTAAAAGACTCTTGCAGATCCTTTGACATTTTTGAAACTATTGTCTACTTCTAAAAAGTTCTTGAATATTTTTAAGGGCTCTTATTTGCAGTACATTCAGTGAAAGCTTGAAAAAAGGTATTTTCAAGATTAGTATACCCTTAAGGATAATAATCAAATTAAAAACTTTCAAAGACCTTTGAAGTATCGCAGAAAACTGTCATAGTTTCTTAAACACCCTGATAGATATTTTTATTTCATTTTTCAGGTTGAACGCCGAAACCAGGCACGTTGGAAGGCATTTATTGCCAAAAATGTGTATATTTTCACTACATACCTATACAGCGATATTTATTAAGAAGTAGACATAGGAATTTACGAGTATTGTTTTCTCCTGTGACTACTTTTAAATGACAAAATATCTTCTGAAGGGCGCCTTATTTCATACAATGACAATAGCTTCTTAAAACAAATAAAAATCTAGCTGTCATATTGATTGATCTGAATATTGTTGCTTTGGCTTCACAGAAAATAAATCTCTTAGGCTCGTTAAACTGTTACCGGCACTATATCTAACACCATCAACTTTTTCTTCAGTTGATTACATGGCACACGCACGAAAATGAAAATACGGAATCCAAAGAGACAATAATAAAACTATTATTATTATATTATTAATGAATTATTAAAACGTTGTGCAATGCATCCTACTGATATCAGGCACTTGAGAAGAAAAAGTCAATATCTTTTTATTTAATTGCGTTATTTTTTCTTTATAAATGAAGTTATATTACAATGCATGTACATGGTACATTATAAATACAATATTATCCAATTTTTAATCGAATTGAATTAATAAATAAATTATTACTAACGCTGATTAACACAGGTTTACGCTTCCGTGGTCATCCCTTTCAAAAAACATACAATTGTTGAATATACTTTACGGCATTCGTCAGATTCGTCCCTGTACTTTGGGGCACAATGGTCGTAGAGTTCTTTTGTCAAATCCCTTGGTCTCCCTACGTACTCAAATTCACCCAGACTCACATTGTAAAGTCCTATGCGGCTAGCCATACATTTAGTGTAGCACCAATAAGGCCTGTCGTCTGGATAGTCTTGATGTATCAGGGTGTTCACAGCCATGCTTCTATCAACGTTACTCTGCGCGATACATGGTTCAATGTGTGGTCTTCTTAAATCGGTTAGTTCGCGTAACAGTCGTGGGTTTGCATTAAATTTCTAATAACATTCTTAGTTTCTAAGGGATGGAAGATGAATGATACTTACATAGGCGAAGATCAGTGGAAGAATTGCGAAAAAAGTTGTCACCCTCATGATGCACTGTTTATATCTACGCCATTGCCAAGGTTTCATGTGATTTTAAAGGAGACGGTGATGACGCCAACACTTTTTTTACACGTAAATAAAGGTCGAAGCTTACGATAACAGAACCTTTTGTAGATATCTCCAGAAATGTTGCAAATGTATGACGAAATGTCCTCTTGGTCTGATAACATCATGGCAGGCTGTGGCAACATGCCTGACCAGACACAAGTGATTTGATAGCAGTTTGGGTGACACAACCGGAAGGACGAGCGAAAAGTACCTAATAAGGGAGGGATGGTGAGATAATCCGTCGTGATCCAACCAAAAGTAATTTGGATTTGTCCATAATTTTTGTTGCAATTCCCTTAATTTACTGTTGGTTCAATAATGAAAAAAAATATAAACGTTTCTCACACTCACACTGACTTCTTTTTGTAGATTTGTGCCCGAAATGTCCTTTAGGCAAATCTTCTTCGTCGCAAAAACTACGATAGTCTTGCCTGACCTTACTGCTCTTCCAAGCATAATTCTCTCACACTGTTTGTTGAACCGAATCTAAGTGTTGTAAACCTATTCTGGCATTTTGTGGGGTCATCTCATGATATCATTTTAGCAACTGTGCAACAGGCGCGTCGGCGAGATAATAATGTTAGTCGGGGTTGTTTTTTAAACGGTAGGTGCCAGCCGTTCATTTTTTATTAAATTTAGCGTGTAACCAGAGCTGATGAATATGCTTTTGGGGAGGGGTAACAGGATTGTATGGTGTTGAATGAACCAATGTGAATGGGATCTCTCTGTATGGGCATACATATGTTTCAGGATTGTCGTTTATATCATATACCAACATTCAACCCCAACCGCTTCCTATTTTATAAAATGTGCGCCTAGTGTTGTTATTATTTCGTTATATTGCAGCGAATTTTCTAGAGCGGTATTAAGGCGCCATCCTGTCGCCACTCTGCTGATAAAGGATTAGTTACCGGCGATGATCTTTCCATGAAACGTAATATGCCGATTCGAGGCACCTCTAGAAACATATTGTTCTCCATATAAGCAAATCTAAGTGTGTTTAATTTGAGTCTTAACGTCCGAAGTAATAAATCCGCTTTCGTGTTATAAATGTTATAAATTTGTGTAATGTGAGTGAAAGTGAGCGATAAATAATCAACCATCGTAATTTAGTTTCTCGTTAATAGTGTTAGTTCCTATGAACACTTATAATTAATTTTACATAAATAAATCATTAAATTTAATGGCCCATGTGGCGCAGTGGAGTGGAAGCTCAGCTGTGGTACTGAGAGTCCCTACACGAGATAGAATAGGGGTTCGGGCATGGAGATTTGTAGATTTATAGTGGGTTAGGTTGGTACAGCAGTCTCGGCTAAAGCCTCGCCCACTTAAAAATAAAAGCAAAAATACAACAATATCAATATTCAATTATTACTATTATTATCAGAATCTTAGAATCCTCTTAGATCTTATCTTGAAAATTATTTCCAAAAATTTTAGTTTTAATTTGTTATTTTCATGTTTTGTGTATGTGTTAAGATTGTTACGTCCTTTTTCTTACCAATTTAAATTCCATTTAAGTAGTTTAATAGTTTAATAGTTTCCTGTAGTATGCATAAACAGGCATTTACAGTTGTCATTATTATCTAATAATATATAAACCATAACAAAAAGTCTAACATAACACAATAAATAATAGTTAGTATAAAATATAAATTACAAAACGATATAATTATAAAACAAACAACACGTCTTAAATTTCCAAATTCCAATTCCCAACTGCACTCAAATATTCCTCGTAACTATAAAAGGCATTTGCCAATAAGAATGTTTTAACTTTCTTTTTAAACCATTTTAGACTTAAGTGCCTAATACAAGTAACTGTATACTCTCATTCAAACTATTACGCCATCTAGGTATTTTCTTTGTAAACCCGTTTAGTTCAGATGCAAGTTATGTGTGTAGTAGATTTATTACCTTAGTTCTTTATTTTCACCGTTAGAGGCCATTCGCGTGTGTGAATTTCTTTACCTACACTACGATATTGTTCCTGTTTAACTGCAAAGATTACGAAATTAATTAGAAACCTTTGGGAGAATATGAGCTTTGTGAATCGCTTCGATATTTTTGATCCTACGTACTTTGCTTTTATCGTTACCGAATAATACACCTTACCGATTTGATCTACATTGCTATTGCTTTTGTAACTCCAAAAATTCATTCCTGCTAGTTTGATCACGTTGTATCCTTCAGATTAGTTTGTTATACGTAGATATTTAGTTACCGTTGCTTTGTAAATTAGTTACCGAGACTTAGTTCGAAACCGACGTCTACGATTTTTAGTTACGTTATTTGTCACCCCGAAAAATTTGTTCATGTTTAGTTAATTACATTTTGAATAAATTAGATCATTGCTGTTGTCTAGAAATTTAGTTATTTGTGCATCGTAAAGTAGTTTTCTTGCTTCATATTTTTATACTTACGGTTTTAGTATACGATTTACCTGATTAGTGTCAGACGTTAGACATTGCTATACCGCAATATTTATATGCCGCGCTATTCACTACCCCTCCTGTTTGTTTGTTTGTTTGTTTATGTTTGTGTTGTTATCTGTTAGCGCCCTTCTGAGCTCAAAGGGCCGTTACAACCACAGTTCAAACATTTTTTTAAAATTTTCGTTGACTCCTTAATATAACGTTTGAATACATACTGGTTTTCGATACAATTCGTTTATTTCGAACACTAAATGTAGGATCGATTTGTTTCTGGGCTACGGAGGCGTTAACAGTAGAGCTCAGAGTAAACATTTTTTTCGATATTACGGGTAGAGCGGCGACAAAGAAAGCTCGCGACATTCTTGCCGGTAATTGAGTTGGAAGTGATTTTGAGAAAGATATCCACACCATTCATCGCTAGAAATCTAGACAAAAAATATTTCGTTAGAGGGCTCAAAAATCCTACCTCATTATGGCGCAGCCCTAAATGGGTATCTTTGAACATGAAAATAATAGAACTCGATTGAAAATTATTAAATCCCGGCGAGATTAGAATTCTTTTCCACCCCGGTTTAGGTGTGCACTCTCTTGGGGAAGGAACTTTGGAAATTAAATGCATATATGTACGGCCCATAATGTTTTTGTCCCGAATATTTTTAACACGGATAACTTTTTTTACGCATGTGGTTACATGATAAGATATACTTCCTGTGAAGCAGGACGGGCTTAATTGGTGTTTTTATATAATCAGAAAGGGCATACCCACAATCTGCAAGTTGTGATTCCACTAAAAAAAGAAGAAACAAGTTTTTAATTTTTTGGAGCCCCTAAATTCTCCGTTTTGATCTTCGATTTATTTATTTTGCCGAAATGTTTGTTTTGGTTCCCACACATTTTTTTAATTTAAATGTAATCTAACTTTTCTGCTGTCCAATTAATCCTTGGACTTGGGCCTAACTAACGTTATGCCTTCAAGATGCAGTACTACAATACCACCCTCAAATCCCCTCCCCCTTCCCACATCTTTGGACTCCTGGGCTATTGCGTGGTTGTGCCTTATTAATAATAATTCGCAATAACGATCAATGTTATCATCCTCATTATGCACTGTCGAAGACCCCACCGTTGTCTGTGAAATAATATAATGAAATGACGCAGTGACCGTTTATATGTGATTGTTGATTTAAGGTCAACGATAACAGCAATTCTAGATATCTCCAAAAATGTTGCAAGAGTGACAAGGCGAAATACAAATGCCCCTTGGGGTGTGGAAATATTACGACTGTTTCAACATTGTTATTAAGAAATTTAATCGAATTTTTCATGTCAGTTATAATTTTTAAATGATCAACACACGAATCTCTTATTTTTATTATGCAATTTGTAGCTTTTTTCGCTTTTGATTGTTGGACTATTCAAGTCATGACAATAATATTTTGTTTGGATTCTTCAATTATAGTGGGGGTTCATAGGATCCTTCACTGGCCGGAAGGAGCACAAATGAACCATTGTTTATTTCGACCCGCCACCCAATCTTCCAAAAACCTAACCCCTAAGATCTAAGTCTCTCAAGACCCTTGCATTACTACTCTGTCTTACAGAAACTTGGACTCACAGTGATCAAATCGATCGACAACTACCGCGTGATCCGAATAACTGAGGACAGTCTAAATTTGGCGCTTAAAATGTGTTTTCACTTAAGGTATTTGCGAACATGGTCTTAACTTGACAGTAGTCGTCCATTGGTGGCGTTTCTTTATGTGCATTTGTAAGGAAAAGAAATTACTCTGCTCTGAAACACCGATTTGATTCAAGCACTTCAACTTTAAGATAATGGACTTTTTTAAAATACTGTTAAAATATCTTCTCTTTTGCCTGGCAAACTTTGCATTGGGTAGTGTATGTTCATACTTTCTTGCGTTTTTACAAATTAATTGCGCCATTTCTTATTAAGAAATAGTGATCTTTACATTTTTGATATCAGAAAATCAAGTATCTCAAAAAGTAACAAGATACGAAGAATCGTATACGATTTTCAGTAGGAGATTTTTTTGCCACTCAGCTCGTATTTGGAAACCAGACTTTTAATCCGGCTCATATTCAATAGCACTGATCCTTGAACTCGTAGAAATGTATGAATATATTTAAAAATTACCTGAATCTGTTATCTTGCTCGTAATTACGCGGCGAATTTATTTAAACTTTAACTCTTACTTTTCTCGATCGCGTCGGAGACCCGCAAACCGAATTATTTTTAAATATCTCTAGGGATTCACGTACTGTTTGACTATTCTTTTTTTTAATAATATTTTCGAGAAGCTCTTCATAAATTTCTGATAGATTTTTTTATCGTCTTCATAGAGTAATTCTGACACAGAGCTGGGCAGAATACTTTCAAAAAGTATTTGAATACTAAGTAGTAAATACTTTACACAAATCAAAGGTATTTGAATACTGAATACTTTTACGTCCAGCACAAGCGAATACTAGATACAGATACATTGAAAAGTATTCAAATACTTAAAAAAATAAGTATTCAAATACCTTAGAATGTATTTGAAAAAGTATTCTAAAGTATTCGAATACAGTAAAAAGTATTCAAATACTTGTCACTCAAATACATTAAAAATTTAAAATAGTATACTAGATAAAAGGCTTAATACTACTTAAAAAATCAAGTTATACTTTGTATGGGGTTAGCTTTTTTTATATTTCTATTGTTATATACAAATTTAAGGGGAGTAAAAAGCGTATTATTATTA